>NW_018735982.1:67428-106865 GCF_002204515.2 Aedes aegypti
TAAGATTCTCCACAATCACATAAATTAGAATCTATTATGTTAATACGATATAAATGACTATTACAAATATAATGATTAGAAATAAGCCTTGAAAACATACAAATGAAATTTCTACCGACAGACATTTTTTTAAACCAGGGACTTTCAGCAACAATAGGAACAATTGAATGACACCATCGACCTTTATCACTCGAATCCCAATCAACTTGCCAAGAATCCAAAGCCTGTTTTTTTATTCTAGCATAATGTCTGTATGGAAAATATCACGTTCATAAATAACTCCACGAGTAGCTCCTAATTTAGCTAAATAATCAGCTTGTTCATTACCATATATATGACTATGGATGGAACCCAAACAAATTTAATTATGAACCCCCGAGAATGCAAATCACATAATAATTTTCTTATCAATAAAATTAAATAATGGGTTTTGAAATTAAAATTAGTAGATCCAATAGAATTAATACAACCTAAACTGTCAGTACAGATAACAAACAAATTTGGATGATAATCCTTTATTATATTACATGTGAAGTACAATGCTACCAATTCAGCTACAAAAATAGAACAGGGAGATTTCAATTTGTAAAAATGGACTACATCAATATTATAAACTCCAAAACCTGCATTATTTTGAATCAATGATCCATCTGTGTAATACACACATTTTTGATCAAAAGCAGAAAATTTTCTTTCAAAAAATAATTTAGCATATTGAATACACATATGACTTGGTATTTGATTCAATTCCCAATGTAATGATTTATCAACAAAGATCTGAAAAGAATGTACATTTATATCACAATTATAAAATGTATTTGATAAAACAGGTAATATATTTTCTGAAAAACAATGATTAAACGAGTTCAATATTTTACTAGTTGGATTTATTCTGTGTAAATCTCTTAAAATTTCTATAAGAGGGTGTTGATTTGTGAAGCATTGAACAAGAAATTTACAATTTAATTCATGAAAACGAATTTTGAGTGGAGCTACTCCTGCCAAAATTTCAACAGATTTTGTATGAGTAGAATTCATTAATTTCAAACAAATTCTTAAACAACGAAATTGAATTTTTTCAAGTTTTGAAAAATGAGTTTGAGTTGCACAACCAAAAGTAAAACAACATATTCTAAAACTGAGCGTATTTTGTTTTATAAAGAATAATCATATCGGATGGATGAGCACCCCACCAAGTATCAGTTATAGTACGAAGAAAATTAATCCTTTTAAAACAAATTTTTTGAATGTATTTAATATGAAAATTCCAATTTAGTTTTGAATCATACCAAATACCAAAGATACTTGTATTCATATACTTGTTCGATTTCATACCCATCAAGAAATAAATTTACACTTACTGTAGAATGTTTACGTGAAAATATAATATATTTAGTTTTTTGCACTGAAAACGTAAAACCATTATCGTGAGCCCAGGAACCAATATTATCTAAACAAATTTGCATATAATGGCGTAAAATTTCTCTATTATGTCCACTTACAGAAAATAACGTTATCATCAGCGAATTGACGCAAAATACATCCATTTGGAATAATAGATGAAATATCACATGTGAATAAATTGTACAAAAAGGGACTCAAACAAGATCCTTGAGGAAGGCCAAAATAGCTAATACGAGTGAATTTAGACGACCCATTGTGATAAAAATGCTTAACTTTGAAAGAAAATAAGTTGTATATGAAATTGGATAATATTAAAGGAATTTTATAAGTATTCATTTTATTAAAAAGCAAATCAATGAGTACTGAGTCATAAGCTCCCGGACACATCCAAGAAAGTAGAAATAGTATCCTGTTTTTTATTGAAAGCAAGTTGAATTTGAGAAGCCAAAAGTGCTGTGCAATCACGAGTACCACGTCCTTTTCTGAAACCAAATTGACAAAGTGATAAAATATTATTATGTTCAGCCCATATCTCAAGACGATTTGAAACCATTCTTTCCATAAGTTTACGTATGCATGATAAAAGACTAATAGGTCTACGACTATCAGCCAAAGAAGCATCTTTTCCTGGTTTAAGTATACTAACTACTTTAATTGAACGCCATTCTAATGGAATAATATTTTGCATAAGAAATGAATTGTTAAATTGAAAGTAAATGAACTTTCCCTTCATAGCGGTAAATTTTCGAGAACGATAAATTTAATATTATCAATACCTGGTGCAGTGTTATTAGTAATAGACAGCGCCAAATCCAATTCATGTAATGAAAATGGCAAACAAAGCTCCGGGAAATAATTGACTGATTGCTTTGTTTTAAAATTAATAGATTGAGGAACAAAATCTGGACAAATTTTAGATGCAAAATTGATCAATCCATTTATCGGAATACTCCAATAAAATAGGAGGAGAATTATCATAATTTCTTAAATTTCTTGCTACAGACCATAATGTGGATAATGAAGTTTCTCCATCAAGATTTTCTATGAAATGTTTCCAATTAATTCCTTTTTTAAATTTAGTAGTACGAGTAACCAAGCTTCCGCTTTACAAATATAAAAAAATAATTTTCTCTAGATCCTAAACGACGAAATTTTTTAAAAGCTTCCGATTTATTTTTTAAAGCAATTGAACAATCATTTATCCCACCAAAATGTAGGACGTTTATTTTTGTTATTATTACACAAAATGTTATTTTTCTGAGATTTAAGTAAGCAATTAAACATCAATTTAATGAATTCAATATAATTTTCGATTGGGGAATTTGAATTTTTAAGATTAATTAGTGAAACAGAAATTAAATCTGAAAATTTAACCCAGTCAACATTTTTTGAATAATCAGGAATAGAAGAATTTCTTTGAGGATGAGGATTATTTTGTGAACCAGTGACTAAAACAAATCCAAAATTGGGAGATGATCACTATTATTGGGATCATTAATTATGCTCCAAGTTGACTTAAAAGATAAATTATTTGAACACAAAGATAAATCAATACATGAATTTTGTAATGGAGGAACCAGCAATTCTAGTAAACGATCCATCATTTAAAATGTTTAAATTATATTCATCAATCAAATCCAATAATAAGGATCCACGACCATCAATTTTATCACTACCCCAAGATAATTATGTGCGTTAAAGTCACCCAAAATATTAGAATGGGTGAGGACACTGTCTAAAATCATTTTCAATGTCAAATAATGAAAAATTTATATTAGGAGGAATATATAAACAAATAATATGAAAATGATAATCCATATGTTTTACAGAAATAATGACATATTCAAAATGTACATTCAAAGATAAATTAACATATTTAAATTTCAATACCACTTCGAATACCAATCAAAACTCCTCCAAAAGGAACATCTCTATCCTTTCGAATTATGTTAAATGATGGAATTCGTAGCAATTTTTGATTCAGTTAACCAAGTTTCATTTAAACAGAAAATATCAATTTTGTTATGCTCAAGCATTACTCTCAGTCTATCTATTTTTGGAATTATGCTTCTACAATTCCATTGGTAAAATAATTCAAATAACTATTGGAATTCGAAGCCATTTACGATGAAAATAATGAAGCAATGATGGGTCCGAAAGCATTCAATTTATTCAAGCAAAGAGGCAACAAATGGTAAATAAATTTAATAATTTTTTTCCAGAAATCACTAAATCCCAACAATTCTACTAATTCCTCCAAAATGCTAAAATTGAAGAATTTTTCGTTAACATTATTGTTATCATTAGACGTATTGGCATTTACATACTATTTGATGGATCAGATTCAACACGTTGGAAACCTGGAATAATACGAGAAGATGAAGAACTCAATCGCGGGAAATTTTCATCGAATGATTTGCATTTGAATCAATTTTACTTGAGCTTTGTTTGAAACTTTTTGAATTCTTTTTCTTTTTGATGGAGGTTTATAAATAAAATTATCTAAATTCAATGTGTCATCAAATTCATCATCAGTTAAGGATTCATAAATATTTGGAGCGGTACAATCCGCCGAGTTTTTCAAAATTTCAGAATAAGGAAAACTGATTCTGTTTTTCAATTTTTGATGAAATTTGGATTCATTACTTTTGTATACAGGACAATCTTTCAAAAGGTTATGTTTTTGATTACAATATATACAAAAATCAGAATTTTTACTACATTCTGATGATAAATGAGATTGACCACATTTAGAACATTTAGGCTTATTGGAGCAAAATTGATTTCGTATGGTCCGGAAAAGAAGGCATCGTTCACAATGCATAATTTTCGGAAAAAAAAGAAGTCGAACACGAAAAATTACATTGTTTACTTTAACAAAGTCCGGAAGTACTGATCCAGCAAATGTAATTTCATACAATTTGAATGAACATATTCAGAACCTTGTCATTCAAAAAAAGTTTGGACAAACGATGGCAATCTAAAACATCGACGGGAGAAATAGCTTTATTTTTAAAAATGCCAATACCATGACTTAAAACTTCGTCACATTCTAAGGATTCATCGTATATAACACCACTAATTTCGCAGAAATTGCATGGTGCATATACACGATAAGATCCTGTAAAAAGTTGTGATTGCAAAAGTGAATTAGCATCATCACGAGAACCAAAAATAACTCGTAATTTGTCTAGTGAAATCTTTTTGATTTCCTTGACAGAAGAGTATTTTTCATAAATCTTGGACGAAATTAGTAACACATTTATTGGTATTTGTTATTTCCGAAAAAATACCACAAATGGACCAGCAAAAGAAGATGGATATATTTTTACACGAAATGGTTTTGTAGAAGAGGTTGATGGTCCTGGTGGAGGATCACCATCTTTCAAAATAGAATTATGCACATCAACATCCATGATTGGGGTGCAAAAATATAAAATTTAAAATAAAATCAAAACTATTAACGGAAATAATATATGAAAATAATAATAAAAAGATACTTAAAAGTTCCAAACTTGATTTTTCGCGCGAAGATGAGACTTCAAGCTTCAAGCTCTTGGTAAGTTTCAACTCTTCACACAAGCAACAGCTGCTCCCGCACCACGCAGGCAGTAACTTCTTCCGCACCACACAGGCAAAGCTTCTACCGCACCACACAGGGAAAGAATTCTCTAGCTTGCAAGAAGATTTCGAGCTTGAAACACGATGAACACACGCCCGCTTGAAAATCTTGTCAAAACCGCACCAAACAGGAAAAGATCAACGACCGTGCAGCACACAGGATCAATGAAAATCAGCCACTCTTCAATCGAATCCCAAAAAGCTCGAATCCAATCTTCAATGGCTTGAAAATTTTCTCACCTGAAATGGAGAGAAAAATGTCAGTCGCTCGCAAAAACACGTCCTTCCAGATCAAGGCCTACTGAATGAATGATGTATGTGCTGTCACAATCGATGTTTCTGTTGGGTGACCTCAACAGGAAATACGTCTATTGTTCGGTATATTTACCACATGATGAACCATCCCCAACGGATGACTTCAAACGAGTTGTCGTACACTGCGTAACAAAAGGCCTTCCGCTGATTGTGGGCAGTGATGCCAATGCTCATCACATCATCTGGGGCAGCTCGGATATCAATTTGAGAGGCTCCAGTCTGATGGAATACTTAAGTAGTACAGACCTTGGATTACTTAACATAGGCAATCGCCCGACCTTCATGGTTTCTAATAGAGAAGAAGTGTTAGACATAACGCTCTGCTCGAATAGAATCAGTCACGAGTTGACGAATTGGCATGTATCAGATGAGGAATCATTATCTGATCATCGCTACATCTTCTTTGAACATTCAAATGTAACTGCACAGACTTTGCGTTTTAGGAATCCCCGGTCAACAAACTGGGAACTCTATATTGAATTGGTTGCGACCAAATTTCATGGATATTCTCCGTCCATTGAAAATCCAAGTGATCTGGATGATGCCGTTGATACTACAACATCCTACATTATGGAAGCTTTTGAAGAAGCATGTCCTCTGCGGTCTGTAAAGACTACAAGAGGGACCCCATGGTGGAATTCCGATCTGACTAGACTCAGGAAACAATGTAGAAGGGGTTGGAACAGACGCCGTTCAGCTGGATCAGAGTCGTTCAAGTCGGCTCGCAAGGCTTACAAGAAGGCTCTTCGTTCTGCTGAACGATCCGGCTGGAAAAACCTTTGTACAAATGTTTCCAGTTTGAGTGAAGTCAGTCGGCTGAACATAATCCTTGCAAAATCTAAGGATTTCCAAGTGAACGAAATTCGCTTACCTAATGATGACTTTACTTCTTCCGATGAAGAAGTTTTAGAATGTTTATTCAATACACACTTCCCGGATGTGTGGACATAGCATCTACGGATGAACCAAATGTCTTTTCATGTAGTTACGAGTCTCTGGCCTCGGCTCGCAGTATCGTAACTACTGAATCGATTCAATGGGCACTTAATAGTTTTGCTCCTTTAAAATCTCCAGGAGCGGATGGGATTTATCCTGTTCTGCTCCAAAAGGGATTTGAGTCTATCAAACATGTTTTGAAAAAGCTACTTGTAAGCAGTTTTGCTACCGGGTACATTCCCAAATCCTGGCGTGATATTACTGTAAAGTTTATCCCAAAAGGAGGACGTGCGTCGTATGAGGAAGCGAAGAGTTTTAGACCAATCAGTCTGACCTCTTTTCTTCTGAAATGTCTGGAACGCATTATCGATCATCACATCCGTGATGTTTATTTGGCAAACATGCCTCTTCATGTGAATCAACATGCTTACCAATCTGGAAAGTCCACGGTGACTCTTTTACACAAAGTTGTATACGATATCGAGAAAGCATTCGCTCAGAAGCAATCCTGCTTGGGTGTTTTCTTGGATATTGAGGGTGCCTTTGATAACGTGTCTTTCGATGCCATATTGGAAGCAGCACGAAACCATGGGCTACCTACTATGATTACCAATTGGATTCATCAAATGCTCAAAAACCGACATCTCTTCTCGACATTGCGTCAAGCAGCGATTCGAAAATTGAGTGTTTGCGGATGCCCCTTTTGTGGAATCTCGTAGCAGATACGCTATTGAGGCAACTCAATAATAGCGGTTTTCCAACATATGGATTTGCCGACGACTATCTAGCTCTGATAGTTGGTATGTGCATAAGCACCCTATTCGACCTGATGCAAAGTGCTCTTCAGGTAGTCGAGAGTTGGTGTCGCCCAATATGGCCTTTCGGTTAACCCGAATAAAAACATCTATTGTTCTTTTTACGGAAAGACGAAACCGCGATGGAATTCGACCTTTACGTCTTTTTGGCACTGAGATTAATGTGACTGATCAAGTAAAGTATGTCGGAGTCATTCTAGATTCCAAACTTTTATGGACAGCTCACATTGATTTCAGAGTCAAAAAAGCTTTTATGGCCTTCGGTCAATGCCGGCGAACCTTTGGTAAAACTTGGGGCCTCAAACCCAAATATATCAAATGGATTTACACAACAGTTGTTCGACCAATATTGGCATATGGATGTCTTGTGTGGTGGCAAAAGGGCGAAGTGAGAACAATCCGATCAAAATTGGGCCATCTCCAAAGGATGTGCTTGATGGCGATGTCTGGTGCGTTCTCTACAACTCCCACAGCAGCGCTCGAGGCCCTTTTCGACGCTGCGCCACTACACATATATCTTAAACAAGAAGCACTTTCTTGCTCTTACCGTTTATGGGTACTGGATCTACTGGAGAAAAATCCAGTGAATCGTAGATCTACACACACTTCGTTGTTTCCACTTTTGGTGAATTGGGACAAAATTGTCCTTGCTCCAAGTGATCTCACAATCGCTTGTAACTTTCCTTACAGGACATTTACCACACAATTCCCTTCACGGGAAGAGTGGACGTCTGGCTATTTGGAAAGAAGTATATCAAACAATATAGTATGTTACACTGATGGCTCCTTCTTTAAGGTAGAGCTGGTGCAGGAGTATATTCTCGTGAGCTAAGGCTGAATCAGTTTTACTCACTTGGTAGAAACTGCACCGTTTTTCAGGCGGAAATATTTGCTCTTATGTGTGGAGTGCAATCAGCACTTCAACAGCGCGTAATGGGTAAAGTCATATACTTCTGTTCAGATAGTCAGGCTGCTATAAAAGCTCTCGCTTCGGCCAACTCAAGGTCGAAGCTTGTTATCGCATGACGAACTCAAATTGAGGAACTGAATTCAGTCAACTCTGTAAACCTTGTATGGGTACCTGGCCATTCTTCCATCGCTGGAAATGAATTGGCTGATGAGCTAGCTCGTGATGGAGCATCGCATGACTTCATTGGCCCTGAGCCGGCTATTCCAATTTCGAAGTGCTGGGTGAAGCTTCAGATAAACTCTTGGGCGGCAACTCAGCACAAGCAATATTGGAATAGTTTGGAGTCGTGTCGTCAAACAAAATTGTATATTACTGAGCCATCTCCAAAGGTGGCGAAGTATTTAACAAATCTGTCAAAGCAGAATTACAGTCTCTTGGTCAGAGCGTTGACAGGCCACTGCCGACTCAACTATCACATGGCAAATATTCAGCGTGCTGACTCATTTGTGTGTGATAGTTGTGACTCCGATTATGGAACCTCGTATCACCTGATATGTAACTGTCCAGTTTTTGCGCAAATGCGATTCCAATTACTTGGTAAACACTTATTAAGTGAAACTGAATACAGAAGCCTGAATCTTCAGGACATCCTGTTATTCTTAACCCGGTGTGGTAATGAGCTATAGGCTCTCTTTACGCTCATGCGTTTTGCAGTGCCCTTTTTAGGGCGCTGTTCGAACCCATTGTGGTATGGAGCTACATGCTCTCATTTCGCTTATGCGATCTTCCCTCTTCAAGGGACCCCACTCCTATTTCCTCCCATCTTTCCCTTCCCTTTCCTCTCCCATCGGGTAGATGATGAAATAGGCTCAAATATGGCGATGGCACAAATCTCCCAACTGGTGGGGAACGTGCCTTTGGAGCCGGCCTTCTGATACCTGATACATCATTATGACCAATTTAAGTTCGATTTTCAAGGCCTTTCGTGGAAAATAATTAAAATGATGCTTGAGACAGTTTTGCGATTATGCGTATATCATATGTCATTTATGCTTCTTACAGCTCTTTTGACCAAGCACAACTTTACCTTGCATGCCAAGGTATTCAAATGGTTTGATCTTGCAGTTTGTCCCGTATCTCGATGCGTTCAACGCAATGTGCGTCGTTACAAAAACACATATCCATAAATACTTTACACAAAACAAAAAAATTGTTCTGGACACCCCCCCCCCCCCGATCGATTTTTTTGATTTTGATCACAAATAAAAGAGCAAAGTCCAATTGTTTTTAGTTTGAAGTTTCAGACTTACCATTTTTTTGTAATAAAGTTGCTCCACAAAGACACCGTGCCTCGTTTTAAGAATATCCTTGAAATTTGACATGGACGGATGAAAAAAAAATGTTTACGTTCTCAATTGTTTGCGGTCGTTGAGGGAATTTCTCAAAGTTCGTGAGTTATAAAAGTTTTAGTATGCGTTTTTGATGAAAAAGTGCAAAGTGGATAATTGAACTGAAGATTTTTATCGATATACAATAGTTTTATTGCAGTTTTGATGTATAAGTGGACGAACCATAGGGTTGTAGGACAAAAGGTCGAAGGAAAAAAGGTCGAATGGACAAAAGGTCGAATGGAAAAAAAGGTCGAATGGACAAAAGGTCGAATGGACAAAAGGTCGAATGGACGAAAGGTCCAAATAGTACCGTTGAATGGTTTATCGTACACACAGTTGCTAACATTTTAATCACAAATTCATCCCTTCTCATATGAAGTTTCTCCTGCTCTCCGTCCTATGACCTCTCGCCGTTCCAGCAACCCACAACAATTAGCTGAAACCATTACCAGAGAGCGGCTTCCTTTACCTCCAGCCAGCACACGGCGTTCTTTTTTTTACCCATCCAACAACCACATGTTTCTGAGAGACCGCCCCCAGGATAACCCGACTTCTCATATCCGAATACAAGTTGCCATAATACCCTAACATACCATAGCAGACAGAAGTTCTCATTGCAATCGGAAGTGGCAATGGTCGTCGAGCTGATTTTCCCGCTTCCGATATTGTGGAGCTCTAATAAAAACGGCATTACTAAGAGAAAATCAGTTAACAATCCAAAAAAACCTGCAATGAGATCAAGCTTTTTTTCTGCACATGGCATGTTTCAATGTCTAAGTTGAAACTGTCCACACAATTCGCAATTATCTTGTTCTTACGTTAGTAATAAAATGTCCACTCGTTATTTATTTGTATTTGAACTGCATCATTTTCTGGGCCCCAATGTACAGAAACACACAGATACGCGAATACAAACATATACATATGCAAGTCTCTCGAAATCAAACAAAAAAAACTGTAGACCCCCGACCGATTTTTTGGGTTTTTCCAGCAAATGAACGCGAGAGACCTAGACTTTATTGTGGTGAAGTTTCAGACTTACCTTGTAGCACGCCAAATTGTCGTTTGGGAACGACTGGCGGTCTACTCCGAAAGAGCTAAACTTTTCTCTCCAAACATGGATTACTGGCCGTTTTCCGTTGGTTAAGCGAATAGCTTATGCGCCACCTCTAATGAGGACCATTCGCCAATGTTAAATTGCCCGGCATGAGACCTAACCTAAGGTTTGGTTCAATTCGTTCCTTGGAAAGGATAGGAAAATGGTCCAGCAATTCCCAAATTCACCCACATCAGACTTACTGATTTGCATTCCAATCAAAGGAGCATAATAGCCAAAATCACCCTAAACGAAACGGTACTGAAGCTTTCCGAGGAAACTTTCGGTTATCATCACTGGAAGTCACCGCCAAATACACCAGATGTCGACACCGTCATGGAACCGGTTCGCCCTTCACTCTACACTTCACACTTTCAGTGAATTCAAATTTCAAAACTAAGCGCGCGACCTGAAATCTTTCACCATGCTAACAACACCATGAATCAAAAACGGATAGGGATCTAAAAGGGTTTTAATGAGGAATTCAAAAAAAGTATAATCGAGTTCACAAACTTACATTTTTAATAATCGAATTCAATTCTAATAAGCTTCACTTCTACCTAATCATATCTATCCCTACATGTGCGTGTCTTTTCTACTTTCTCGTTTCCATCGTTCTCATATCAACTCCCGAAAACAATAGCGCTACAAATATAGCCCGCAGGCTAGAATTTCGGGAACCACACAATTGCTAGGGGTTCATTGACGAGTTATCTCGTCGTCACATGTGCACACGGACAATATGGAAAAAAGAGCTCTTTGTACTTACAGGCCTGTTATTTTTGGGTGCGATCGACTTTTGCGGGATCAGCTACTGCATGCTAGATATGGGTTGCTGGACGGATGGTGTAGTTGGTGGAGAGATGGGGGTTGGTGGAAACGCTTGCTGCTCGCTGCTAGTGATGTCGGTGTTCACCTAGCAGGGCGGATCGGAGCCGGAATGGATCCTTATGCCTCGACTACTTCACGTGGATTCGAACGGCTTCCACCTGGGCGCGATGGTGACGGCGCGGCCCCTTCTGACCGTTGGATGACCGTCGGCCAGGAAATTTGCCAACGGACGGACTCGATGGAGAGTTGTAGCTAACGGGTTGAACGAGCGGTTCCTAAATTGGACACAGAAAGCCGTCGTACGGCTGTACGACAACGAGATAATAAGAACAACGCACATGGCACGCACATGATTTCATTACCTTTCTGCTTTGGCTTTTCTGAGCACAAACGTAACTTGCTATCGAACTTCTGCTTTAATTGGACTAACAGAACACTGCAATGAAACACGGGGAATTAGCACTTCAAAAGATTTCAGACTGTTAAACTTCACTACCTCGAACACCGCGGTTATTGGCAGAGCCACACTTCCTAAACGTTTTCGAGTCTCCAGGCAAATGATCGAGTGACTGTAATGTCCTCAGATAAGAAACCTCGAAAGATGGATCAGCCGGAAATGCTTCAGCCGAACGAGTACGATAAAATTGGCTATTGATACTCCCAAGATTGAATCGCATCTCGCTCATGCAGGCTGCATCAGATCTTGCCTTCCCACTTTCCCATCAAATCCAAGGACACGAAGTGAAGATGACCTTCGGACTTAGATCCGAGCATCATAGCCGTTAACGACCATTTCTCTCCTTGACCTCGCGAATTCTGTTGCGTAACGATGCCTACAGGTTGCATAACCTCCAGGCGAAGTTCTACTTCTTAAGCATTTCATTAACAGTGCTGTACAAAATGGTATGATTGGTTCGAATTCATTTGTATTCTCCTAATACATTAAATTTAATTCAAGGTTGTATATACAAATTTAATACGCAATAATAATAATAAGAATATATACAAAGTAACGTACGCTAGGCGTACCTGTTACATCACTCCATGCTTAAGTACGAAAATTTAGTTAAATTGATTTAACTAAATTTTCGTAGGGAAAATTTAATTAAATATTTACACTTTCTAGGTAAGTTACTCAATTTCTGAAAGTATGTTCACATTCGGGGTCATATGTTATCATCATCAACTACGAGAGTTGACTCCTCCTCTACTTATAGAACACGTTCTAACGATCGTGCCTACTACTGACCATCAGCGTCTTTCGACTCCGGTCTCCAGCGAATGCTAACTACTTACATAGATTTCGAAACATACCACATTTATATTGAAACTGTCGGATACTCAATACAATGACCGGAATCAATCAAAAAATTGACAGATTATCCCTTACGGATTCGAAACGGTTCGCTTTGTACCATGCACCCCTACTGAAAACCTTCAAAACAAACTTCCCAGATACTGTCTTCAAGTCAGTTACATCTGAACTGAATGAAAACAAACATAACCCCAAATAACTCAGAAACAGGCTCATTCAGCTTCTGGATCTACCCCAATCATTGCGTTGAGCACCGATCCATTCACTGAATTTACCGCATAAAACTGTTAAACAGAGAAATGGCCCACCCCGAAGCTTTTCTTCAGGCAATTTGTCCACTTCTACTGAACAACGTAATAACTAAATCTTAATCAAACTTCTACACCAGATTCAAATCTGATAAGGCGAAATTTGAAAAGAAATAAACCCACAACATAACCCTTAAATAATCCTTCACATTAACTTCACACTGATTCATACCGGTACAAGTACTAAACGCACCGCGCGAGAACCGGTTCGGGTCAAACTGTCAAACTCAACTCGGCAAATCAAAACAAAGTGAACGTGAAAATTTCGGAAAACGAGCCTTTACGCAGCGATGTGCTGCAAATTTGCGGAAAAACTCGTGAAATTATTCACGAATTGTTCGTGTATGGTGCTTTACGGGGGGAGTATTCAAATACCTCCTCCCAGTCGTGAATTAATTGCTTTGTGTTTGTGTTTTTAGGAGCTGCGACGTGGGATTATCGTGGTGGATTTGCTTGGTTGCTGCTGCTGGAAAATATGATGGAAAAGGAATCGGGCTATTGTACCAATCAGGATGAAGAATAACTGGACGATGGCTATGGCTGACGAATGGATGAGCTTATTTCGACGGAAATTGTGCAGACCATGAACTGCTGGAGAGATTACGGTACCGAAACCAAACAAGATTCTGGACCATGAATGGAAAAATGACCTGACGATGAAGATTCCACCGCAGAACCTTACGAAGTACTATTTACAAAGGAATTCTATATACAACGAAGAAACAAGGACAAAACTTACATGGATTTACAACTAATCGAGGAATTCATTGAAGAGTAATGGAAATATTTACAAATCGGGTATGAAATTAAGTTTAATTACTAAAATTAATCTTAAGAACTAATATAGTATGTAAGTGTAGGGGAATTAACGACTAATATTCGAATATTATCAGGTTAGGCAGGGACAACCCTTCACCTTCCTTCGTCCAAATTGTCCAATCCGGTTAAATTCGTTGCCTCGTCAGGGTTTTTGCTCTCATCTCATTGTCGCATTTGGTTCATAGCTCTATTTCGGAGATTCTACTGCTTTTCTTGATTACCCCTACTCTAAACCTTCGGAATAATGTTTCATTTGTCCAAACACATTCTTGAAGTTCGTCACCAGTAAATAATAGTTGTTGTGGGACGGCTCAACTCAACGAGGAGCACTTCAAGAATGGCCGGTTGTGTTTTTGTGCAGGTTTTAACTGCTTGGTCCACTCTGCGAGTATACATAGCTTTACATCCAAGGAACTCAACTCGATATTCGAGGAGATGGTTCACTATGCCACAGTGTGGATTTCAGTGCACCAAGTAGTGCATAGTGTCCTTCGAAAAGGTTCCATAGCTTGTTCTCACACCATCTCAGCTCTATCAAGGAGTGAGATTTGATGCCAAAAATGTGTTTTGAAGCATTCTAAGATGCATCGTTACCTCCAAGAGGTTGCATAGCTCAAACTTAGCCTGCTTATTTGGACGATGAGGCGAGCTTCTTCAAGTAACGGCAGTTGAAAATGCCAAGACGCTTGCCTTTTTCGTCCTCTAATTCGTAGCAGTGTTCTCCTACCTTTCTCTTCACCAATGCTGGAGTGTATTTAGGGGCCAGCTTGGCACAATAGCCCTTCCCTTTATCCGACAACTCCGTATTCTTTTTGAGTAATTTCTCTCCCAATTCGAAAGTAGGGCAATTTGAGTTTGCCCTCAAATTGTAGTAACGGGAATGCTTCTCGAAAGCTTTTTTTAGGTTTTCCCTGATTTCCGTGTATAACTTGTCCTTATCCGCGTTGGTCAGGCTCACGCCTCCTTGCGCGTTATCCCTCATATGTCGGTATTCTCTACCGTCCGATACCATGTTTCTCCCGAACATTATGAAATAGGGCGAGTAGCGTGTTGCCTCATGCACGGAGTTCCTAATTGCATTTGCTACCGTCTGGACGTTATTTGCCCAATCTTTGTGGTCTTTCTTTATGGACGCCCTAATGGCGGTTGTTAAAACGCGATTGACCCTTTCCGCATCGTTAACTTGAGGATGGTAGTTTGGCGTTCGCCAATGGGTAACGTGGTACTGTTTAAGCAGATCTTGAAAGGATTTTGATATGAATTGGGTTCCATTGTCGGTCAATACGACCTCTGGGACCCCAAACAATTTAAATAACATATCTTCAACAAACGGAACTAATGATTCGGCCGTTGCTTGTCTAAACGGTTGAACTATTATAAATTTACTAAAAATGTCAGTTACAACCAAAAGGCATGTACTTCTACCCTTTCCTGATACTGGTAGTGGACCTACATAATCCATAGTAAGGAATTGCCAAGGGTATTCTGCAGTCTTCTTCTGAGCATTTAGGGGAGCTGTTGTGTTAACGTTTGTGGCTTTACTAGTTTGGCAGGTAATACAGTTCCGACAAAATGTTTTAACCTGTGAGCTCATTTTTGGCCAAAAATACTTCTCCCTAATTGTTGCCAAGGTTTTCTCGAATCCCAGGTGAGCTTTATTGTGGATCGCTTCGGTTATCGATTCGCGTTCGGATGATGGAAGGTACTGTTTCCACATAAACCGTGAATCTTCTACCTTTCCTTGATTTTTAACCAGTTTGAAAACACGGTTATCAATCACTCGAAAATCTGGAAAACTTTGAGGGTCTTTCGTGATTTGTTTAATTAGGTCGTCATAGTCGGGGTCGAGAGGCGTTGTGGTAATCGTTTCTAGTGATCGCGATAAGCAGTCCGCAGTTATATTAAGCTTGCCTTTCCTATACTCCAATTCTATATCGTAGGATTGGAGTTTGAGGGCCCATCTCAATAACTTTGAATTGCCGGATTCAATACCGATGGTGAAAAGCCAAAGTAAGCTTCTTGCATCGGTTACTACTTTGAACCTCGTTCCCTCCACAAAGTGGCGGAAATGTTCAATGGCTAGCAATACGCCTAAACATTCTTTCTCCACGCTCGCATATCTTCTTTGCGTGCTGCTTAGTTTTTTACTAAAATACGCTACCACTCTTGTGTTTCCCTCTACATTTTGAACCAATGCTGCTCCCACAGCATTGTCCGATGCATCGGATTCAATGGTAAAAGGTTGGGAAAAATCCGGATTCATTAAAATTGGTGCTGAAACCAGTGCCGATTTTAAGTTTTGGAACGCCTCTTCGGCGGCTTCTGTCCACAAAAACTTTTTAGGATTTTTCTTAAGGAGGTCTGATATTGGTGCAACTATCTTACTGTAGTCCCTAATGAACTTTTGGTAGAACCCTGCTAAGCCAAGAAGGCGTCTAATGTCCTTCACGCTTTTGGGCCTGCTGTAGTTCAGGATTGGTTCAATCCGTCGTACTGTCAATGGCGACTCCTTTTTCGTTCAATAGGTAGCCAAGATAGGTCACTTGTTTGCGACAAAATCGCGACTTGTCCGGTGAAATTGTTAAATTAGCCTTTCTCAAACGTTCTGCTACCAGTTTTAACATTCTTAAATGTTCGGCTAGTGTTTTAGTTGCAACGACTATGTCGTCAAGATAGACAAAAACATAGGGCTCTAAATCAAACCCTATTACTTTGTCCATCAATCGACACATGCTGAATGGAGCATTAGTCAAACCGAACGGACAAACTTTAAACCGATACAATCCTTTTGACGTTCTGAACGCTGTAAAATCACGAGATTCCTCCTTCAGAGGAATCTGAAAATACGCGTCTTTCAGATCTATAACCGAGAAAAATTTAGCGCTACCCAAACGATGAAAGATTCCCCTCATGTCACGCATAGGGTATGAGTCTTTCTTCGTCAAGGCATTTATTCTCCGCGAATCCAAACACACTCTCAGCTTCCCGTTCGCCTTGCGAACTGGAACTAGAGGGTTGGCCCATTCGCTTGAGCATTCCTCTATAGCGTCTAGTTTCTTGTATCGCTCTATTTCCCTATCCATCTCTGCTTGGATTGTCGGCGAACACTTGTAGACTGGTTGTTTTCTTGGTTTCGCATCTTCTCGCAGTACAATCTCATGTTCCAATAATGTCGTACGTCCTAAACGGTCATCGGTTGTACACGGAAACAACCTAATTATGTCCTCTAATTTCTGACGCTCGTCTGAGGTTAGATCGTGTTCTATTTCTACCGTTTCCGGTGTAGTTATGGACGCTTCAGGGAGGTCTAATCTTGGTATGTCTAGGGATTCATCTGGTGCTGAATTCCCTATTATCGGTAAGGTGTCAATTGGGTGGACGAAAAAGTGAAATGAATCTGGGGGAAACATTTCCTCTACTATATTCATTTCCGCTACTTCCTCTAAACCATTTGATCCGTTCATCATTGGTTTGATTTTGAAGGCTTCCCAAAAATTTACTCCTAAAATGAGCTTCCTAGTTATTTCGGGTACTATAACTACCGCAACTATCCTTGTTACTCCTTTGAAAGTAATTGGGACATTTGCATAGCCCATGCAGGAATAAGGGGTTTTGTCAGCTGTGCAGATTCTAATAGGGGAGGCCAAGATTTTTAGTCCATGGCTTTCTATTAACTGCTTAGAATTTGTCACGCTAATGCTAGCTCCTGAATCTAATAAGCATTCAATTTCTTCTTCAAAAATCTTAACCTTGATGTGAGGACAACGGCTAGTTTGGATCTTAATTTCTAAAAGGCTTTCAAGTGGGTCTGTGAACGGAATCGAATTAAGAGAGGGAACGCTTGGATTGGTAGGAATGCTAGTGTTCCCGTTACCGCATTCCTTTCTTAGTTTCCCGAATTTGTTGTGGCCGTTTCCACTAGATTTGCCGTGGCTCGTCGTGGGTGTTTATCGCACGTGGACGAAATTTTCCCCGGATTTCCACACACGTAACAAAACGTGGTTTTCTGTTCCCTGCATTCGCGCCAAAAATGACCTTGTTGTCTACAATTCCAGCACATTGGAACTCTTGTATTATTTTCTGGCTGTCCTGCTCTTCCTGCAGTCTGAAAATGTCTGTTCTGTGTCATTTCTTGATTTTGAGATCTACTTGGTCTCCTGCCTATTGCATTGACCTCCTCATCATCCGAATCGCTCACATCTTGATTCTCCAAGTTATGTACTGCGTACTTCGGTCCTACCGGATGTAATGATGGGTCATTGGCATCAATTCTATAATTGACTTGGATTAACTGATCCAAATCTCCTATGGAAAAACATGCCAGTTTTGAGCGGTAGTGTGGCCGCATATTTTCCCACACGATTTCAAATTTCCGGTGGTTCGACAAGGGTTTAGTCAATAATTTATTCAGGCGTTCGATCTCTGTAACAAAAGCAATGAATGTTTCGCCTTTTTGTTGTTTCCGATCGTAAATTCGCTGCCGGTTACCCTGGTCCTGATTCGGGTTGCCAAACCTGAATCGGATTCTTGTTTCGAAAATATTCCACGTCCACGTTGGCTGATAATATGTAAAGAACCAATTGGACGCTTCTCCCCTTAGTAACAAATGAATGTTACTAAGTAAATGGTTATCCGGTATTCTGTTCATACTAGCCAAAACTCTGATTTTATAAATGAAGTCTTCTAACGAAGTTGACCTCGAATCTCCGCTGAAGTGAAGATTCCATTTTTCCATTTTCCTGTCGTATTGACCCCTATCCTCTCTGATTGCCGATCGGATTCCTCTCTGACTGAATGCTTCGCTACTGTTGTCATCTCTCTCTTCGATATTTGGCCTTCCTAGATCGCCCAAGTTTGGCTGTCTCAACTCCGGTCTTTCATTTCGTTCAAACTGCATTTGATTCTGCTGACCTACTGACGCTGTCAAAAGTGCAGTTAAAGATTGCAGTTGAGCTTCTAACTCGGCTATTCTAGTTTTCATTCTTCGTTTCATTTTCCTCATCCCTATCGTTATTTATCGAGACCAAATTATTTTCAACGGTCCCTTTTTTGATCGCTCCTGTAGCCTTAGTATTCTGGGATTTTCCCATATCTGCGAAAGTTAACAGATTATTAGGGTTTGTCAATTGAGGTTCCAATAAGGGGGGCTGTATTACACTGGTGCCACCAACAGACTTCTCCGATTCGGAAAATTCCGTGTCCGTTTCCTCTAGTGACCCACTGTCATCAGGATTGGCATTCAATAATGGTTCAAGTGCTTTTTGTTCCGACAGTAGATTAGATCTTTCATCTTCATTGATTCTTCATTATCTGCGTTGCACCTTTGTACACGCCAATAATAATGTTTTAAACGAGAGATCAATTTTATATCGGAGTTTTTAACTAATTTACATCTTATGCCATTGATACGTGACGCAACCAATTCAAATTCTTGATCTATAGAATACGGAGATCGATATTCACGATTTTCCTTCGCATCTTTAAGAAAAATTCTTCTCAGCAACCTTTGTTTAACCTTCAAATCCTTTCCTAAATCCTCCACAAAGTTTCGCAGTTTTAGTTCGTAATCCACTTCATCATCAAGCAGATGATCAGCGTGAGGAAACTTTGCACCCATTATGCTAAGAAAAATTATCAAATTCAATGTTATTTTAAGGTTATTATCAATATAAATTTATGTATAGACAATAATAAACTAAATCAAATGTAATAAAGAAAATGAAAAAAATGTATAGAAATAAATTATAAGAAAGAAAAATTAACTTATCAAACGCACTTAGATAATAACTTCAAAAAATAGTTCAATGTCCTGAATATCCGAATAAGCAAAATCCCAAATAAACTTAAGCATGAAATATATTACATTCCGAATTCACAACCTTAATTATAACTCTAAATAACTCAATAAGCCGAAAAAAAAAACTAATTACACATATTTGGATTCGTACTTGTAGTTGGGCGCCAAAATGTAGCACGCCAAATTGTCGTTTGGGAACGACTGGCGGTCTACTCCGAAAGAACTAAACTTTTCTCTCCAAACATGGATTACTGGCCGTTTTCCGTTGGTTAAGCGAATAGCTTATGCGCCACCTCTAATGAGGACCATTCGCCAATTTTAAATTGCCCGGCATGAGACCTAACCTAAGGGTTGGTTCAATTCGTTCCTTGGAAAGGATAGGAAAATGGTCCAGCAATCCCCAAATTCACCCACATCAGACTTACTGATTTGCATTCCAATCAAAGGAGCATAATAGCCAAAATCACCCTAAACGAAACGGTACTGAAGCTTTCCGAGGAAACTTTCGGTTATCATCACTGGAAGTCACCGCCAAATACACCAGATGTCGACACCGTCATGGAACCGGTTCGCCCTTCACTATAAGATTCACACTTTCAGTGAATTCAAATTCAAAAACTAAGCGCGCGACCTGAAATCTTTCGCCATGCTAACGACACCATGAATCAAAGAAGCGGATAGGGATCTAAAAGAGGTTTTAATAAGGAATTCAAAAATACATCTATTCAAGTTCACAATTTTACATTTTACGCATCGAATTCAACTTTTTTCTACCTACTCATACCTATCCTACATGTGCGTGTCTTCTTTCTTAATCGCTCGTATCCATCGTTCTCACCAAACAATAGCGCTTGCAAATATAGCCCGTAGGCTGGAATTTCGGGAACCACAAAACGCTATGGGTTCATTGACGAGTTAAATATCTCGTCGTCTCATGTGCACACGGACTGAGGAAAAAATAGAGCTCTTTGTCTTACTTACAGGCCTGTTGTTTTGGGATGCGATCGACTTTTGCGGGATCAGCTACTGCATGCTAGATGAAATGGGTTGCTGGACGGAATGGTGTAGTTGGTGGAGAGATGGGGGTTGGTGGAAACGCTTGCTGCTCGCTGCTTGTGATGTCGGTGTTCACCTAGCAGGGCGGATCGGAGCCGGAATGGATCCTTACTTCTCGACTACTCAACGTGGTTTCAATCGGACATCCACCTGGGCGCGATGGTGACGGCGCGGCCCCTTCTGACCGTTGGATGACCGTCGGCCAGGGAATTTGCCAACGGACGGACTCGATGGAGAGTTGTAGCTCACGGGTTGGACGAGCGGTTCCTAAATTGGACACAGAAAGCCGTCGTACGGCTTTCTGAGCTTGCTTTTCTGCACAAACGTAATTGGCAAAACGTATCGACTGTTTTATTTGACTTAACAGTTCACTCGTACACCGTGGTTATTGGCAAAGCCACACTTCCGAAACGTTTTCGAGTCTTCAGGCAAAAGATCGAGTGACTGTAATGTCCTCAGATAAGAAGCCTCGAAAGTAGGATAAGCCGGAAATGCTTCAGCCGAACGAGTACGATAAAATTGGCTATTGATACTCCCAAGATTGAATCGCATCTCGCTCATGCAGGCTACATCAGATCTTGCCTTCCCACTTTCCCATCAAATCCAAGGACACGAAGTGAAGATGACCTTCGGACTTAGATCCGAGCATCATAGCCGTTAACGATAACTTCTCTCCTTGACCTCGCGAATTCTGTTGCGTAACGATAACTGCTGGTTGCATAACCTTCAGGCGAAGTTCAATATGTCTTAAGTCTTTCACTAACAGTGCAGTGCAAAATATTGTGATTGGTTGGAATTCAATTGTATTTTGCTAATTCATTTTAACTATTATTCAAGGTTAACTAATATATACAAATTAAATACAAATAATAATACTATAATATATACAAAGTAACGTACGCTTGGCGTACCTGTTACAACCTATTTTTTTGTAATAAAGTGAACCGTGAAAGGATATCAAATCCAAGTCTTTCGTAAAGACAAAAAAATTGGAGTTAATACATTTTCGAGTTTTTTAGTGGAATACCTAGACTCGACTCGACTAATCTTGACTAACTTATAAGTCGAGTCGAGTACACGACACTAAAGACGGCCTTATAGTTTGAGGCTGAAACACGCGTGTCTGTCAAAGGATACTAACTCTAGTGGAATTAAATGGAATTGTACTAAATTCGGTTTTTCATTTTGGATAATTTTATAATCATATCGGAACTCTGCGTTAGAAACATAGTATGTCTTCTTGTTTGCGGGAAATCAATGCATTGGTTTTTAAATTTGAATTCCATTCAGAGTTCTGTAAGAAGGCTAATGAAAATCAGTTTCTGATAAAGCCTCTCAGAACTCTCATCAGTATCCTCTCTAGATTCCCATCAGATATCTCTCTGGATTCTCATCAGAAAACTCTCTGCTTCTCTCTTCTTATCAGAGTCTTCTCAGAAATCTCATCTGAATCATCACAGGATAATTATCCTTCCAGGATTATCATCAAAAGCATTCAAGAATTCTCATCAAAAATTTTTTAAAAGGCACAACAGAATCTTTACGGGATTTTTACCGCAATACTTCCAGACTCTCAACGAAATCTTTTCAGGATGCTCATCGAAACTGCAAAAACTTGTGAACGTTATTTTTGTAAATTCTGTAAAACAAATTTATTCAAGTAGTAGTAATATACAGTCACCCCACAGTTATGGATCAACTAAGGGTCATTTTTCAGAACAAAATGTGATTAAAAAACATGATGACGCTGTACAAAACAAAATTACCTCTCTGGCACTGCAGAATATAGTTGTTTTTGAGAATACACCTCAAAATCCGCGGTTATTTACCAAAAAGTGTCGATTTCGATATTTCAAATGATGTCTATCCCACAGATGTGGATCAGCGAGAGAGGAGGATCCGTATTATGGATCAAATCGACTCATATTATGGATCAAAACACTATAAAAGCAATTTATCTGCGAGATAAACGAATGCTGTGCTAGTGAAAGCATACTTTTTGGCGTTTGTTTCGGAATCGTCTTATCGTTGATTCATAACTGTGGTATGGTTTTCAACGCCCCACAGTTATGAATCAACGCCTCTGGGAATGCGGTTGACATTTTATTTCCTACGGACGGCAAAAATATGCTTAAGCATATTATAATTGATTTCGATGCTGTACATATTTATGATTCACATATAGAAAATGTGTTCTGCGTCATTGCAACTCTATTTGATGAGATATTCCCGTTTGAATCCAACTCTGATCCATATCTGTGTGCTATCCATAACTGTGGGGTGACTGTAACTTTACTTTTATTTTTTCATAATTTTCAAACCAGTACACTTGTTGGTGACCTTGGCTTCCTCATTGATGTTAGTTTATTCCATCACTTCCATCCTTCTGTACCCAAGACAATAATAGCAGCCACAATGACGAAACGCCTACAGTTTATAAAGTTGTAGTGGCACCATTTTTTCATTTTGACTTCTTCTGCTTGGCATTACATCATAACTGGGACAGAGTCTGCTTCTCAGATTAGTGTTGTTATGAGCACTTCCACAGTTATTAACTGAGAGTATATCGTATGGCAGGTACGATGCTACTTTATGCCCAGGAAAGTCAAGGAAATTTCCATTACGAAAAGATCGCGGACCGACGCGAATCGAACCCAGATACTTTCAGCATGGCTTTGCTTTGTAGGCGTGGTCTCTAACCGCCCGGCTAAGGAAGGTCCAATTATATGTGAATAATATCACTGAGTTTTGATAATATAATATTGAAATTGTAAAATCATACAAAGTTTACAAAACCAAGTATATGGAAGCGGCTAGTGAATTACTATAAAATTTAACGTTTCATAGTTATAAAAACAATGGGGACCTACATATGAATCATGTCATAATTTCTACATTTTTGTTTCAAATTTCTTTAAAAATTGTTGATTTAGTCAAAACCTACAACTTTTCTGAGTGCTGCGCGCCGATCAGCTTAAGAAATCTTCTGATTTGCATTTTGAATTTCGAGTTTTTTGAAGTGAATTATCTAAATTTACATTAATGTTGTTCAAACAGTTTTGACAGCAAAAGTTGCCTTTTGTATGGTTTTTTGAATGCTGCCAGAAGAAAAAGAAAAAAGGAATCAATTCCATGAAGGAATTCGGATTTTTCCACTTAAATTTGATTATAACTTTAAGATCACAAGGACTATAAGCCTACCGTCAAACGGGGTATCTTGCAACAGGGGTGAAACTTGCAACACTTCGACATGTAACCGAATAGACGTTTTGTTCAGCATTGAGTTAAATTATTATGATTTATTCCGCCGTTTATTGACCTTAGGTATACAACAGAAGGTTTTTGACAAGGGTTTGGGTATCGTTTATTTTTTTGGTGAGTTTGCTGGAGGTGAAAATCATATTAAAATTTGGATTGTATAAAACAAATGTTGAAAAACGTTCTTCGTACCACACAAACGGTAGAAATATGTCATTCGAGGCATTTGCTATCAGTTTACAGTACTTAGTAGTGTACAAATTGACACATAAAAGTTTTGATATTTTTTTGCTTAAACACTATAAAAATTCAAAAACGATTTTGACTACCCTTGTGGGGTAACTTGCAACAGCAATTTCGATCTCAATTGTTCGATATTTCCTGCCGTTTGTCATCGAAAACACATGAAAAAGCAAAATTGAACATATATTTGTACAGTAACATTGAAATGTTTGTACCTCAATCAATTTAATACACTTTTTGTATTAATTTTTGGACAATTTGAATAAATCGTATTATTATTAGATTTAGTCTTATTTTCTTCATGAAAATGAAGAATAATTTAGGAAATCTGCATAAAAATTAACTTACAGATCAGTCATTTAGGAACTCTCTGCCATGAAATGTGATGGAAGTTATGCCAAAACCCAACAGGGACCATTTTAAAACATACATATCAATATGTTATACGTCGCTTTGATTTAAATATGTCTAAAAAATTATGTATGTGAAGTAAAACCTAAAATACCATTGTATTGTAGAAAAGTTGCATTAAAACGTTTTGATGGCTTTCCAATAACTGTCAAGACTTATGATATGCTAGAATTTTCCAGTGTGGACACCCTATGCAATGCCAACGAAGTTTTCAATCAAATTGGTTCAATACTCATAATTCAATCAATAATATTTAGTTTTCTAAGGGAAAACTAGCCTGTTTCTGATAATTGTCATGCTTTTACTGTAGAAAATTATTGAATGACCATAATAACACGATAAAGGATACATTTTTAATAGTGTACTTTAGGTAGCACTGTGTGTTGCATGTTACCCCACATCAGGGGTAGCATTAAAAATGCATATTTTTCGTCTCTCCTGATTCCAGAAAACTAAATACTGATAAAATTAATACCGCGTGGTATTCTTTTCGTAGCGATTAGGGTACCAGATGGTTTTTGTCTCATCTGAATTCTCAATTTTTTCAATCCATATTGCTTTGAAGTTGAAAATTGTTGCAAGTTACCCCGTTTGACGGTACATCTCTTCTTCACTTACGTTTAACTGAAAACAAAAAAGTTGGACCAATGAAAAAACAGATTTTTCGGGTTCACCCTAAATTTAAAGTCTCACAATCAATTTACTTAGCTCAAATGAGGAGTTAGATCAAAAGTGTCTTCGTCAAAGTTGTTCATAAAACATTTTTTAAATGTTTGCAGCGTAACCATAAATTTACTAGAAAAAATGTTTGAGTCAAAATTAAATCCTAAATAAGGGCTACCGTTTTCAATTTCTTTCTTAAAAGATGCAAAACTCAATTACCGTCAAGTCACCAGTTGCCATGCGGCCTTCATTCACTGTGCACATATACAGGATCCTACAGAATATTCATACAATTTCCACAAATTACACTGCGGAACACGTTTTTGTCTCCAGCACCAAAATACCTCTATTCACTAAATTAAGGGTTGCTGAATCCATTGCCGTTTTCAGAAATATCATAGCACGTCTAGTTTTAGAGATATTGACAGTTGAAAATGCAAAAAATGACTATTTCAGCCAACTTGCATGCAAGTTTGCCAGCTTGTAAGGTAATATATTGGCTTAATTTGCCACAGAATTTAAACTTTATGTGTGTAACAATACTTATCATCAAAGTTTGTATTACTTTCGATACGGAAAAGTTATTTTTTGATGGTTTAGAGAATTGGTGTATTTTGCCATATAGAAGAAACGAAGAATTTTGTATGGAGACTGCAAGCATGTTAAAAAAATCGGTTTAATCGAAATTTAATCGCGCAATTCCAATCAAATTACGTCTGAAATAAAAGCTCAAGTTCTATTTTGCATGTTTGGTGGATTAGATTACAAAAAAGTATGATAAATTGTACTTTAAATTTCATGTAAATATTAATAAAACCAGTGTTTTATACAACTTCAGCGACCTGTAGCTAAACATTGTGACGTGCTGGAACATTTCTGAGAATGGCACCAGATTCAGCAACCTCAAATCTACTAGAGACACATAATTTGATCCTTGAGACACGCAAAAATGTCATTTTTGTTATGCTGTGTTATTGTTTTATTAGCAAAATAACTTAAACTCATTAAATAAATTAGTTTTTTGGCATAATGCGTTCTTAAAAGCTTTGCTTATGTAGTTTAAATCATGTGAATTTTTCTAATAATGAGAAAACTCTTAGTGGAAACGCCAAAAAATCACATTTTCATTTTAACATAAGGGTATAGAATGTTTATAATCCAACAAGTTTTCGCTGTGGAAACTTTAGGTAAGACATATTCATCGTAGGAGCCATGAATTTTATACAATTAGAATTTTCATTTGAGTGTCAGTCGGGTTCATAAAAGCACGGTGAATGAATTTGTTGAAATGTTTGGTTTCAATTACCGAAAAATAAAGATTAATCATTTTTTCAATTTTCTATGTTTTTTATTGTAAATTTATATTTGAATACCTTCTTCTTTTTCTTTCTGGCGTTACGTCCCCACTGGGACAGAGCCTGCTTCTCAGTGTTATTATGAGCACTTCCACAGTTATTAACTGAGAGCTTACTATGCCATGACCATTTTTGCATGCGTATATCGGTGTGGCAGGTACGAAGATACTCTATGCCCTGGGGAGTCGAGAAAATTTCCAACCCGAAAAGATCCTCGACCGGTGGGATTCGAACCACGACCCTCAGCTTGGGTCTTGCTGAATAGCTGCGCGTTTACCGCTACGGCTATCTGGGCCCCATATTTGAATACCCTTAAAAAATGAATGCGAACTCAACTACCAACATAGTTGCTCTACTAACAACGTTCTTCATATACAAAATTTAATCATGACGAAAAACTATATGCACGGTAAATGTTGACATAGAACGATACGAGGCGACCTTAACCGCTTTACCGGCAGCTTCATTTTTTGCTAAAAATATATTCAAATCGCGATAACTTTCTTGTTTCTCCATAATTTTGCACCATTTTTTCAACAAGCTCTCAAAAAACTCTTCTAGTTTTAGAATATGTATCGATACTGATCATCGGTCATCTGGATCCTAAAATATTCCAAAATTCCTTGGGGTACCGACGCGTAGCCATAACCCACTTCAATACCTCAGGCTGCAGATTTTTCATCGTATTCGGAATATTCACTCCTCGGAATGATACATAAATGCGAGCATGTTGAGAAAAATAAAGAAAGCAATTTTGGGTGCAAGCCGTTATTGAGTTAATGAGCATTCATGTTTCTGGTTACCACACTGGACAAATACAAGATCTTGAAAAACTCTAAAAACCTCATAACATATTTTTCAGGATTTCTCCAAGAATACTGTATCGACTCGTTATGATTTTTTCAGAGTAGCTCCTTATAACCTAGGCATTGTTTAGATCACATTTTTTTTTTGATAAATTGACCAAAAAACAAAATGGCTGCCCGCCAAAGACATTTAATATGGAAATGTCGGTCCCCCAAGAAACATCGGGAATATTCTTCAAAATAGATCACCAATGATTTGTATCGACATGGATTCTTAAAACTAGAAAGAGTTTTTGAGAAGCTTGTGAAAAAATGGTACAAAAATACTGAATAAATAAAAAAGTTATCGCGGTTGGAATATTTTTTTAGCGGCTAAAAAATGAAGCTGCCGGAAAGGGGTTAAGGACATTATAAAAGGAAGCCATATAGACTTCCGCATAAGATTTGTTAAACAACTACTTTTTTCAGAGATAATGTTTGTGAGGGAGAAAGCATTTCATTAATGCAATTGTAAAATTAATCCATCGCTACTAAGAAGCCACCCAATGCTAAAACACAGCACAATAGCAAGCAGTCGCCGGTGTGAATGTTTACATTTTGTAGGAGTGAAATTGAAGTGAAAATGTTAAAGCACTTTCTCGCGATTTAAGCTTTAAACATTATGTTTAATTGTAATTATGAAAAATAATAAATCAACCGAGTCAAGTGGTTTTAATTTTACTGGAGAATCTTTTTTATTGAGTGTAAATATGCCTTAAAAAATATGTAACGTTAATGGTGCGATGAAGAATAATAACAGAAGTTGGAAGGAACATATTTTAGCAAAGTGATAAAAGTGCACAAATTTAGAATTTCTATTGAAATAAAGTGAGAAACGGAGCTTTAGCAGATACAATATATATGCACGAACCAGCTGTAGTAATTTTATTGCCTCAACCAGGTGCGTAAGGGGAATTTAATTCGCATAATATGTTTGCATTCGATCGCCCGAGCAAGTTGCCTGGCAAAGGGGTGAAAGTGGGAAAAGGTGCGGTAGGTGTCATATCAGGCGCCATATTTGGCTTCGATTTTCAATGTCCTTAACATGACATTTGTAAACATATTTTTGGAGTATTTTTTTGTTATGAATCATGATGTAATCGTACGCTTCTATATTTCTAGTTCGTATTAAATTATTGGAAAAAAATATATAATTTTCTTCTTAAAGGCACGGTGAATGGTAGTATGATGGAACGAACAACTTATCGGAAAACATCAAACGTCTTCAATCGACGAGAGGAAATATTTTTTTCCTGCTAAAATGTTGGTTCGGACCATTGTGCTTTGGTAACCTTAAAGTCCCAGGAAAGTTTTTCTTTTATATCAATTGGCTGAAGTTTAGAAAGAAATAGGTATAATCAGATGCGGTTTTCACTATGATCGAAAGGATGAGTTTGGGCTTCCAGCCACTAGCTGGTTTTCCAAACAGGAAGTTCTGGTCTGTACATGTTTTTTAACCGGAAATAAATGTTCCCTAGTAGCAATTTTTACACCTTAAGCAACAAATCCGACAGGTTTAAGACATTTTTAGACTTTAAGTAACGAACGAATGCAAGAATACATCATTTGGATTATTTTTTTTGGATGGAGACAAATAAAAAATCAAAAAAAGTAGATTGGAGTACCTAGTACTATTTAATTCCACCCTTTGACAGATACGCGTATTTCGATTACCACTTGTAGTGCTCTTCAGTGTCAGGTACTTGTGTCCACTATTGGATACGAGTAATTGACACTGAAAAAGGCTACAAAGTGGTAGTCGAAATACGCGTATCTGTCAAAGATATGTCAAAGATATGTAGATATGTCAAAGGTTCCGTTTCTTAAATTGTAAAAATTGTAACTAAGTAACACATATGTCCGGTTGAAAAATGTTCAGACTTAAACTTCCGGATTTGAAAACCCTATTAGCAGTAAGTACATTCCAACGATTCGTAATTCACAAGCATGCAATTATAATTTGTGCACCAAAAACCAACGTAATATTAAAAATCATGCATTTGCAATTTATCTCTGGGCTAGCGTGACATTCAACCTCTGTAAAAGCTGGTCCCAGGAAAAACACTATAGCTTCTAAACATCCCAGTTGAATAAATCCTGACTAATTTGGCATCCTACATCAACAAAGTCACACACGCGTCTTGAGGGCTTTGAGTGCGTCGGCTGCTGTAATTACCAAGAATCAAACGAAACCCATCATGAATGAACGGATACTTTGCCGCCAAGTGATAGTGACAGTGTGTCTGATGATTCTCGCTCACTGGTAATCCGTAAGAAAATTGTCTCGGAAAAGAAACCCCGTATCCCCCGTGGCGGATGCGCTACGCACTCGTACGCTCTAGTAATTTCACTTGCTTGTTTACCCAGATAAAAATATTTTTAAAACACGATAGATTTTATTTTCCAACAGGTTAACCATAAAATGAAACGTGGTTTTAACAATTCACTTGCAATCTGTTTTGTTTTTTAATTGACAACCGAAAAGTTAAACAATAAACCAATTGTGAATTTACAGTTAAAACAATAAATGTTTCAACCTTGTTGAAACATTCAACAATTGATAAATTATAGATTCCATTGTTCACCATAGGTATCATGGTGTTTAAATAGGTTCAACTATTGAATGTTATGTTTTATTCGGGTACCGCCAGCTGCCGGAAACTGACACGAGCGGGTATAATCCAGTCTAAAGGTTACCCTCCTCGGTGTATACGCTGGTTACTCGGAATTTATTTCGCTAACGCATTGTGACAGAAGATGCCAAGGATTTTCCTTGATTCAAGGTACCGCTCTGCCGCCGATCTAAGTCAGCAGCTTGGCGAGATGACGGTTTCGTTTTTCATGACTTTGAGGTTCTGTGGTTTTAGCAAGAGGAGAGGGATCTACTATATGGGAGCGATCTTAAAAGGAATGTGGAATGTTGCCTCCTAGGCCTTGATTAATTAGGTAGGCGAAAAATAACGTTCATGTGGTGTTTTTCTTATTCTGAGGACAAAAATGTCCCACTCCACCACATGCGGTGTCAACCAAGTTATGCTTAGTACGAAAGCAATAGATTCGAATTTAATGAGACGTTTGGGGGATTACTAATTAAACGGCTAATGAGTGCTGAGTGGCAGGAATTTGTGCTAGAACAGTGCGTCTGCTATCGAAAGGGTGTTTGTTTGGATGAAACGGTACGTAGTTTTTTTTATTTGGTTTATCGTTAAGGTTTACATTCGATTGAACTTGAATAGTTCCATTTATCTGATAAATTCACAAACCTTATGATAATAGCATGGGAACCCTAGGAAAAAAAAATCATTTGAAAATCATTTGGATGAATTCCTGAAGACCACTGGAAGGCTATATAAGTTATTCGAAGTTACACTACCCGTTCAAAAATATGGACTTGCTTGAAAGTATTGCAACACTCAGCTGAACATTGAATCACCCTGAACAGTTTAGCATCACTCAAAACAGAACATTCATGGTGCTATATCTCGAGATGCAGCAGATCAAGGGCATTCTGAAAGCTTGGTTCGCAATTTTGCTGCTTGGTGGCGCTAGTGACCATGTAATGTTGAGGCCTTTCAAGCATGTTTAGTTCGTTATTTTGCCGCTAGGTGATGCTAGTGAGCATTTAAAATTGAACATTTTAAGCAAGATAACGCTCGTGATTCAATATGAGATAGAAAGTTGAAGTCTTCGGCAAAGTTATTCAAAATGTCAAGGACATACGGAAGACAGATAATTAGATTGGATAGGGGCGCTTGTCAACAGATAAAAATGAGCATCTATCTCATGATTCAGATAAGATAGAAAGTACGAGTCTTCGACAAAAGCTGATTATAAGGTCAAAAAATGCTGATAATAAGGACCAAAATGCAAACAATTTGGTTCTAAATGTTGTCACTAGAAGGCGATAGTGAGCATGATAAATTGAGAATTTTAAGCTACCTCTATATTGTGATCCTGATGAAATAGCAAGTTCGAGTCTTCGGCAAAGTTGTTCAGACAGTCCGAAAAAATCCGGACGTCAAACAGTTTGATTCGTAATTCTCTCGCTGGTGGCCCTAATGAGCATGTGAAATTGAACATCCCGTTATAAAACACATAATTAGTGTTACTGAGGTCCGCAGATTTCACTGGAACATCATTTAAAATTCCTGGTCAAAAAGTATTCTAAAATTTCTTAGATAGCATTCCCAGAAATTTCTAGCGATTTCCTCTAAATTTGTCTTTTCAGGATTTATATAAGATTTGAATTTCAACTAGGGATTTCTCTAAAGATACCTTCAGCCAATTGCTCCAGAGATCCCTTCTAAGATTTCGACAGAAATTTCTCCAGTAATTCTTTGAGATCTTCTCAAGTAGATACGAGTAAACTGACACTGAAGAAGACTGCAAGTGGAAGTCGAAATATGCGTATCTGACAAAGATAAGCATTTAGGAGCGGATTAAAAGGTACACGGTTACTCCATCTACAACATACATTGTTAGAATAATTCAAAGTTATCTGTCAAATCGTACACTTCAGGTTAATTATCAGACCTCCAGGTCTAAAAGACTTCCTATAAGAGCTGGTGTTTCTCAAGGCAGCATTTTGGGACCAATATTATACAATATTTCACATGTGACTTTTTTGAGCTACCTCAGGGATGTCAAAAATCCTTGTTTGCGGATGACACAGGCCTCTCCGCCAAAGGACGAAGTCTGCGTGTCATCTGTAGTCGATTGCAAAAAAAAGTTTGGATATTTTTTCTACATGCTTGCAAAAATGGAAGATTTCTCCTAATGCTTCCTAAACTCAACTAATAATATTCCCACATAAACCAAAAGCTCTTTATTTGAAACCTTCAAGTAGACATGTTGTCACGATGAGAAGGGTTCCAATAAATTGGTCAGATGAAGTTAAGTATCTAGGGCTCATGCTAGATAAGAATTTAACTTTCAAAACTCACATTGAGGGCATTCAAGCCAAATGTAATACCTAGGGGACGGACCTGGTGTAGTGGTTAGATCACACGCCTCTCATGCCGAGGACCTGGGATCGAATCCCATCCCCGAGATAATCACTAAAAATTTCAGTGACGACTTCCTTCGGAATGGAAGCAAAGCCGTTGGTCCCGAGATGAACTACCCCAGGGCTAAAATTTTCAGGTCAGCCATGTTGTATGCTGTACCAATATGGACTAGCTGTTGTAATACCAGGAAGAAAGCACTGCAAAGAATTAGAAGATTCCCAGGTAACAATTTGAAGCTGTTCAAACGCTTTTATAACTAATTCTATTCAGCCTTTGTTTGAACAAAAGCTGTTCATAGCCTGCATACACTGTTGTTCAGCTGTTAAACATCTGATTCTGGCGATTTTATTCAGCCTTAAGCTTAATTGAAACTTTATGGAAGGCTGAATAAAGGTCTATCATGCGCTTGTTCAACCCCCTTTCAATAACGATAATTCTATTTTTAGAACAGATGGCAGCCTTCCGAAAGCTTAACAATCGCTTATTCAACCATTATTCAACAGTAAACCAAAAAATGTTAAAATATGTACAGGTTCATAGTTTTGGATTTTATCAACGCAACTTACCAATTTCAAACACATAGGGAAGATGTGTGCTGGAATTTAAAGATGAAGATTAGTAAATATTAACAATTGAGAATTGAACTGGGATCCATTGATTTATAACCACTTACCTTGACATCTGCTCCACATGAGACTGTTGTGAGCATAATCAAAAGCAAGGGAATAACTTATTGACTTGTCTGAATGAGGGCTATGTTAAAGGTTGCATTGAGGCTGGAGAAGGGATATCAAAGCTATGCAAAAACACTTAAGTTAGAGTTTTGTGTGTTGTGATTGTTGTTTTAAAATTGAATTCTCGATAATCTTCAATTGCTGCTGTTTAATTGTTGTCAACGAAAGTTGGTAATGATTACGATTCCGTACAATTTAATGAAAATGTGACAAAGAAATTTTTGTGGTGAGCAAGTGTATTGTTTTATTTTGTTGGATGCCGAATCTAGGTGATTTTCTTCGACAAACGCTAGGCCCGTGTGTGTTTAGGGCATGTCCGTTTCGGGATGTGAAAATTTGTTGTTCGGTTAGTTCAATGAAACCGTTATTTAACAATTAATTTAGTGTTTTACCCAAACGCTGATGTGTTTATTTTTGTCAACCTACAGCTGGACAATTGTTCGACAATGGCTGGTTGATTTGATTAAAGCTTTAAATAACCTTTAATCAATATAATTCAGGATGGCTGAACAAAAGTTAAAATTGGTAGATGGAAAATAGCTTGTTCAACTTGATATTCAGCTTTGAGTATACTGCTGAATAAGAGTGTTTAATAAGCTTTTCTTCCAATTATTGTTCAGCTGTAACGGTGTTCAGCCTTGTACACCATTAATCAGCCATTGTTCAGCAAATACTCTTGTTGTTCAGCTTTCATTGTTACTTGGGTTGTTCTCATTTTCTAATCTATTTGTCGATAACAAATGGGGTAAACAGCAAAATTTCTGTGAATTTTTCAAGTTGTTTTTCTGCCACCGAAGTAACCGGCTAGTCGCAAAAGTTTTCAATAAAAACTGAAGATGTTTTAAAAAAATTCATTGCGCAGAAACTTCATTAAATTGATTATTGATTATCAGCAAGCATTCTGCAAAAAAAAAAATCGTCATAATCTACTCTGAATATTGTTACGAATGATTCACAAAATATCAGTAGCAATTCGATTAAATCGTTTTCAGGAATTACAAGGAATTAGAACTTCTTTCAGAAATTGTTATAAACCAAGAACTGCTAGAATCATTCTTTGTCGAGCTACCGTGCGAGACAGTCGACAGTTCTCGTTGTTCCCGGTTCTCTCTCGGTTTTTTTCCCAATCGTGGTTTTTTTTTTTCGAGGTGCAAAGTTATTTTCTGTGCAGTGAGAAGCCTAAGTTCAGATTGGAAGCGGTATTCTTTTGGCCAATCAAGTTTTGGTGCTGAATCAGCCACGCGAGACGACGTGGTTTTCGTCATCCGTGCATCATTACTGCGGCTCACCACGCCACGTGTTTGACCTAGTGAGTGATCGTGCATCGTAATCGACGCCTGTAGTGGTTTGTTCGATACCAGCAGCGCGTACCGCGTGGACGGCGGCTGTTCCCCGCGCCGTGCGCTCGTATCGTTGGTCGACGTCAGTGGTTGTTTGTTGGCAGAGAGAAAAGGCAGGAGAGCAACAACAATACATTCAACATAGTAGCGCTCATCGCATCGACGACGCCTGCGTAGAGAGTAAAAAGATAAGTAACCTTCGTTGTTCCCCCCCTCCTCCGTCTCAATTGATTAGATTTTTTGCAGTTTTTTTTTCTTCTCCCTTTCCCTTGTGTGTGCTTGTTTTTTTTTTCTCTTTTACAATTTGGTTCAATTATCATTCCTGCGATTAGTGTTAGTTAAATTTATTTGTGTACCCTTTGCGGTGTTGAGCTACCGCAATGGGCGAAAGTAACGATGGCGGGGGTACATTGTATCCCCTCACAGAGTCGTTGCTGTCAAGATGGAAGCTACGCTGATTGGCTTTACCGGTTTTCATTGACGCGGACAGCCTCCCAAGAGAACTTAAGACTGTTCGGTAAAAATGAGAAATGCTCGGGTGGAGAGAGAACTGATTAGTACTCTAAGGTGTAATGTAATAGCTGCTAGTTCAGCAACATATACAGAACATGGCTTTTGAAGCATGACGGAGGGCTGCATTTGGGAAATGTTGTTAAACACCGAAACCAGTGATATCGTCGCATTTTTGATCCATCAGTGAAGAACTGTCGTCCTCGCTGCCTGCCGAATTTACTTACAAACAATGGGAGGGAATAAACTTTGAACGTAAATGATCTGGTATTCCATGGATCTCTTCTTCATGACAGATCGAAAACTATCAGAGGAACGGTCGAAGTCAGGGAAGTCACTCGAGTGGTATTAAACGAAGACTGGACTGGACCTCCAGCGTCATGTACCGAGTAAGTACACACGTCATGAGAACGAGTTTGAGGGTTTATGTCAAGCAGCTTTTTCGTAGTTTTCAATCAACCAATGATTTGAGAACGCTCACAACGCGATGAGGAAGCCTGAGTGTTAAACGTCCGCGAAACGATCTGTCAGGGGCTGTAAGCTCCTGCAAGTACCTCTAAACTCATTGTGTGAGTCGAGTTCATGCAGCCTAGGGCGATGCGAGACAGCGTACTGAATCCGCTGTATCTTCAGCAATATGTTGTTTTTCGCCGCGGATTGAAAGCAAAAGCTACCGTACTCTAGACGACAAGATGGTTGTTTGGTACAGCTTGATCAGATCTTCCGGATGGGCTCCACCATGTTTTCCGGTATAGTTCGCATGAGTTGATTCTTTTTTGGCATTTCTGTGTCAGAATAACAAGTGCTTCCCCAGGTGACCATTTGGGAGTCGAACCAAGACCCGAGATATTTAAGAAGACATGCTAATGAGAGATTGTCTTACACATGAGTGTAAGTGGAGAACTTAGCAGGTTTGTGTTTTTTGAAAAAGACAACCATCATCAGTTTTCTACGCGGAGAGAATTCGAAATACCAGCTTTAAGGCCCCAGTAGACAAATTGTCTAGAGTTATCCTGTAAAGGTCCTTGCAGCTCGGGCTGCGGTTATGGTCCTGTGACAGAAACAACACAGTCGTCTGCAGTGTCTTAACCGAACAATTTTCCATGAGACAACCAATCGATGTCCCTCAACGTAAAAATTATAAAAGCAAGGGGACCGAACAATGCAGCCTGGGGGAGACCCAATTGTAGCTTTATTCGTGAAACTGCACTGTCAAGCTCGCCATGAGCAAAACTCATATTGCTTCACTCTTGACAACAAATTGTACAAAAAATTATTCCAAATGATGAAAGGCCACTTTGCGTGGAGTTGTCTGAAAGGACATCAGACAACAAAACTGAGTCAAAAGCACCGTTAATATCCAAAAATAACTGAACCCATCTGCTCTTTTTCGAGCAAAAGGCAAGCTGAATTTCTGAAGAAAGTAGCGCAAGACATCTTCGTTCCTTTGCCCCTGCCGAAAAACCAAACTGCGTTATTCCTGACCCAGCAAGCTCACTCGATTCAACCCATTATCCATCGAAAGAGAATCATCTTCTCTAACAACTTGCGAGACATGACAACATTGCGATTGGACGGTACGATTATGATCCGACAGCTGGTTCCAGGTTTTGATACTATCACCCCACCTGCCTCCAATACTCCGGAATAATGTTACACTGCAGAAACTATTAAACAAGTTTCAATAAGCGCACTCTTCGCCGACTCAGGAGGTTTCTTAAGCAAATTGAACTTATCGATCCATTCCTGAGCGGAATTATTACATGAAAGAGAGGGCAAGTGGAATTCAACCATCGAAAAACGTCTATCCATGACATCCCTATCAATCTGGAGGGGCTCGACAACGCATCTACTGAACTGAATCCGGACAAATCTTTCTTGGCGAATCATAATCCACGGCGACTGCTTTCTCATCCGATCTTCTTAAATCGACGAACGCGTTACGCCATTCTTTTTCCGACGGTCCAAAGCGTTTAACGACGGTCTCCGCGTGAAATTCCTTCACGAAATGCGCCAATAACCACTTTTCTTCGCTTTGACCAAGTTTTAAACTTACGTTCAAGGGAAGAATAGTGCTCATAGTTGTGAATTGTACCACGTTTCCGGAAAATTTTAAACGCGGCGGATTTCTCGCGGATAGAGTTCCGTACATTCGTCAATCCCCACCACGGATTGGGAGATTTTTTTACGAATCGACGACCTAGCACAGGACGACGTTGTGCTGAAGCGCGCTGTTGAGAATCAACTCGAAATAAAAATCGATACTCTTCCAACGGAGGAAGAACTGTACCGCATGTTCTCCATCAATGATGTTTAGCGTACTTTCCCCAGTCCAATGTGTTTTCGTGAGGTCGTATGCAAGTCAATGGATGAAGGCTGATGTGTTTCCATTAGTAAATTGACACTTACGATCGGCAAGTTGATCACTACCATGGGGACTGGATTACCCTCCATGAACAATCCAGTGATAGTGAGGCTCGAACATATGGAGAGGCTCTAAACGGCTATCCTTGAACTTCCATCTTGCGCTGGAGGTGCAACTCGCGTAACTTCCCCAGTGTTTTAGAATTGTCCATATTGAAGTCGTCCAACAAAGGTCATATATCAACGTTGATCGGTGGTCGTCATACAGTTCTCCCCAGCCTGTTCCGTGGGAAGTTGAAGTCCCCCATGAGCAACCGTGGCTCAGGCTAACTGAGCAGATGTGAGAAAGATCTCTGCGAGAGATCGCAGTCTCGGCGGAAGATATATGGAGGCGAACACTGAGGCTTTTGCCCGGATAGTCACCTGACATGCAACGACTTCCAATGCCTGTCATCGTGGCAGATCGACTCGGTAGAACGAGTGATGCTTTTTGATCCCTAAAAGCACCCCTCCATACGAGTCTGGACGATCCAGGCGAATAATATTAAAATCATGGAAAGGAAGGGTCGCATCAGGTGTTAGCCATGTTTCTGACAACGCAAAACATCGCACTGCAAATTACTAACTAAAAATTTAAAACTAATCTAATTTAGGCATAATACTACGACAGTTCCAGTGTAGAACAGAAATCACATCTTCGCCTCGGTGGATAAGTTATCCCATCAAAAGATATGATCGTTGCAAGGAGGGCATTGTTGAAGCAAGTTGCTTCAAAAGAGAGTCACACAGGAAGAAGACCGTTAACAATGTTTTTCACTAGGTCGGAAGCATTGAAAGAAATTGAGGATGATATCCACGATGCCAGAGAGCGTGAACATGCAGCACCCCTGAGATTGTCCTGATGCTCCATATGTGGGCTTTCTGGCTGAGAATCTGAAAAGTTTGGGACATCTGGGATTTTTGATGGTGCCCGTAGCGACGGAAAGTCTCTTCCTCTTGAGTTTGTATCCAGGAGGTGAATACTTGGAGACTTTCTCGGCAGCTTAGAATTTTTCATGTTGGTGGGTGGTCACTGCTAGACAGATTCGAGGCTTTTTTTGTGGGTCTCTGGAGCCTCAACACGCTTCCTCGTTGTACCCTTGAAACAGAAGGGAACCCTTCACCACCTCAGAGTCAGAGCCCTGATCATCAAGAGGCAGAGAAGAGTAGATGTTCCGAGATCAGCAGACGGAGCAGCCCTTTTTTAGTATCTCAGCGAAGCTTCGCCGAGAGCGCTGCACTAAAGACCGTCGCTGATGTTGCTGCCGGCGTACGTACGTCGGGCAGGTTTTCGGAGCATGTGGAGGCCCTTCATTGCAATAAACGATTTTGAGGCGCACTGCAGGCACCATCCACATGTCTCTCCCCGCAAGAAGCCAGCGGGGTTTATTGCAGCAATACTGGGCAGTGTGGCCAGCTGCTTACAATTGGTGCAATTCTAATACTCGGTAACGTACAACGAACCAGGAGTCGAAGTTTGCGATTACGACGAAATCCGCAAAGGCAGATCCGAGAAGGTCACACAGGAAGGAGTCTGAATTAGAATACACCTTCTTCTCTCCCCACAGAGACACCGAGTGTAATTGCTTGCACTCCATTATTGGGACTGCCGGAAGAGAAGGTTTTTTGAAACGACCACAACCCGCATCAACTCTTCGCAGGTCATACTTCCTTCGGTGACAACTCCCGCGATCTCGGACCCGATGGCTTGGCAGATAAACATGGTACTCTCGTGTAAGAAGCTCATAGGCCACAATCTCATTGGCCTGTTTACGGTCACTGACGGTGACGCGAAGCTCGGTACCGATACTGTGTCAAATGAGACAAGGTAGAAAACCGCTTAGTCAGATCCTTACTATCTGACTAGTATTCAACGTTGCCTTTTGGGTCGGAAAAAAAAACATACGGCCCGCTAGAGTCGGGCGGGTAGGCCTTTGAGCGGGGGCACGTTGGAGATGGTAATTACTGGTGTCCATTTGAGATGCACCAGATTGAGGAGGCACACAAGTATTAGGCGCATAGTTTGTGTTCTGTTGCTCAACACATTTCGGATCA
>NW_018735983.1:0-28165 GCF_002204515.2 Aedes aegypti
TTCAGGGGATATGCGCTGGTAATTTGTTCAACCGAATAGTACCGATGTGAATTACATATACAAAACAGTGTTGGGAACTGACTTTACTTTTTCTCAGTGCACGTGAATATTTATTCAACAATATGAGGACGGTTTAGATTATTTGTTTAGTTACGAAACTACAGGTTGTCAAAGTAAGGGTCTCTAACCAATACCCAAATTGCCGTTTCTGTAGTGAAACGTGCGAAACCTCTCAACACCTTCTCTGCTCCTGCAGTGCACATATACAACAAAGGTCCAAAATATTTGACAAGCCCTTTCTGGAGCCGGCCGATATTTGGAACGCATCCCCAAGGGAAGTGGTCGGCTTTATCAGGTTGATCGTACCAGATTGGGGGATTCACAATGCTGCAACTTAGGACTTCTGCCCATCGATGGCAGATGGGTAAAAGTCCAGTCACCGCGCAAAGTATTCCGGTGGCGTTCTCGCCACTGAGGGTCTTTGAAAAAGCAAAAGGGTATATACAATAGTTCTAAAAAAAGTACGTAGAAGAAAAAAAAGGGTCTCTAAAGGGACTTTTTTCATATGTAGCAGGCTCCCGGTAGCCACAGTGACCAAATCCGGATCTCCAAGAGGGTTTCTGAAATTAGACATATGTGCCTTTTATTTAAGCCCAACAGAACTAAATTCGGTCAACACACTGATTTTTGCAAGCTGTTTGAATTTTCGGGTCGTAAACGACCCTAAGTCACAATTTGTAACTTTTTTTTATGGAAGCTCCCCTAGGGGTCATTCAAAACTTTTGTTTTTGCAAAATAAAATTTCTCACAAAAAGTAATTGTCAGAAGATTTTAAATTGGTATCTTATTTCAATCAAAAGTTACATCAAGGCGTCGATAAGCGCGTGGTGTACACACGGGCCTATCAATCGCAAGGTTCTTAGTTCGATTCCAAGTTGCCGCGAAAACATTTTCTGTTTTCAAATGTTGGTTTCATTAGGCAAATCTATGAATTTCAACCCGATTTCTCGTGGCGAATTTTCATAAGGGGTTCCTATGTATTTTGATAGACTATTTGCCTCAGTGAAGGGTTAACCTTTTGGCCGTCGCGCGGTTTGCCACCGTCAGAACGACCACGCTGCTGTTGTGAACGAAAAGCGAGGTTTTTTTTCAACAATGTTGTACAAAATACAACAGCGCGACGACTGAAGTGTTAAAAGGACAAAAGGTGGGGAGACATAAATTCTAATGGACAAATGATCGAAAATGGTTTGCATGGTGAGATTTTTTTCTTTCATTGTAAAAGAATTTTCGATCTTTTGTCCCTTGTTTTGTTTACAATAGAATTGATTTTAATATTAAGGCTCTATGTGATTTCGGCATTTGTGGAAGTCCCTTGAAAGAATTTCTGAAAATCATAAAAACATACAGTAACATGAACCATAATACTTGTGAAGTTACGAGGCATTTTAAAAATACTCTTTCTTATACCGTAAAATGGGGTGTTAAGGACTCGTGGGGTTTTAAGGGATCGAACTTCTCAATCAAGTTCGACAAATCACAGAAATTTAGAAAGTCGATATATAAGTAATCTGAAATGCTCGATTTGTTCAGAGGATTGTGAACTGCATTATGTAAAAGGAGCCGTCTATTAATATGAAGTATTGTGGCTTCTAGAAATTGAAAACCTATCAAAACATTTTTTTTTTTGAATTTTATGGTCTAAATACATTTATCTTCAAAACCATGAACTATATTTGAGAAAAATTCGCGAGTAAGGTAGAAGATAAGGAAATTTAATTGAGATCATAGTACAGACAAAAACTTCTTAAAATTATGTCTGGATTTCGATTTTTAGAAACTTTTATGAAAAAAGTCTCGTTTTGAAAATAAGTGGGGTGTTAAGGAATTATCTATTCTAACTTTTCTAAGTAACTTAACTCATTAAATTTATGCCGTAATATATTTCAATATAGTTTTGAGTTGTTCCGTGAAGTTGAACTGCAATGTAAAGTTATTTCTTTACTTATTTCAAAATTTGGTAAAATTGGTATGTAAAATGTAGATAAAAACTGATTAATGTGAATATGGGTTTTTCATGATACTATTTTCAAAAGTTGTTCACATAGGTGAAAAGTTTGCATATATGAATGATGGAATGATTATCTCATTTGAGATGGTTTTAGAGCTATTAATTCTTTTAAGCATTTCCTAAGTCCTAGATAAACAACTATAATATATGGTTATTTCCGAGCTATTTTTGGAAAATATATTGTGTGCGGTATAGTGTGAGCGATTTCAACTCTATATTGGAAACTTTTCGTAAGGATTTTTCCCGATCATGCCACTGGGTGTTACATGCAAATCCGTTATTTGGTGCAGAGTTGCTCGCTGTCACTATCAACGCTCAACATTTGCTGATTTGTACAGGCCAACTGCGATACAATTCGGATCATTCCATATCACATCAACATCATGCTGTTTACTCCATCACCAGTGCATTGATGGCGATAGGATATCACTATGGATATCACTGATGGGTTAACTTTGGCCTTAACACTTCAGTCGTCGCGCTGTTGTATTTTGTACAACAGTGGTGAAAAAACCTCGCTTTTCGTACACAGCATCAGCGTGGTGGTTCTGACGGTGGCAAACCGCGCGACGACTGAAGGGTTAAATTAGGCAAATAAAATAGCAATTTATCAGTATGATTTTTTTTACATCACTCTGATTTAGTGTGATGCTTTATTTCAAAGACAAATTGGACACTTACCCTATTCACACTTAAAGCTTGTTGAAATTCACCTTCTTTTGACAAGTCATAACAAGATTGCTCTTCACTGTTCTAGGATACGAATACTGCATATAAGTATAAAAATCTTTTCAAGACAATTGTGCGATGCACTGATAGCTTGCTTGAAAATAGAATCAATAGGTATGAGAGATTTAGCAGTTAAAATAAAACGGTTAGCGTTTCAGGAGTTCCAACTTAAATTATATTGAAGTAATATCATCTTTAAATTGAATAAGACCTTTAGAGTTGAAGAGACACATCAACGATATTGACCAAAATATTGCTGTGTGCGTTTGAAATGCAAATATCAAATGCGGGAACACCAAACGCGGTAAGATTTTTAACAAGGAAGGCGAAGTCAAAAGTTGATTTTCTATTCTGGGTTGGCGGTGATATTGATCATGGTTGCTAAGTATCCTTTGGTTACTTTGTGTTGCCGCATTCGAAGCCCAGTTAGACTGCGTTTGCACGTCAAACGCAAACAGCAATAATTTTTTTTTTGCTGTTGGCAAAATATAGTTTTATATACAAAGATCAAATTCCTTAACACCCCATTTTGCATTTTCGTCAAAAATCACACATTTTTATGATTATCTCAGAAATCTGCCATAGAATCGTCTTCATTGTAATTGGCTTTTGATATACACGCCGGGAAAATGCTAGGACTGTATTTTGTTCAATTATATAGGCATACTAGAAGTTGCTCGAATTTTAAGTGGATTTTTTTTTTCATCCCTTAACACCCCATTTTACGGTACATATTCTTAGACTCTTAGAGGAATGTCCGGTCAGATTCTATAACTCTGAGGAAAGAAATATTTCGATTTCCTTATGAAATTTTACCAGAAGAAACAGGGTGTCTACTACCTGAAAAAAACCTGGGATAAGGGATTATTAGGGAATTTTATTCAACCTTGAAAAAAAAACCTGGAATTATCAGGGAATTTCGGCTATACTCAGGGCATTTATTCTGAAACAGTCCTTTTTGTTCTTTTTGTGATACCAAATATTTACAATCAAATTTTTTTCGGCTGCTTATTGAGATGTTCAGATCTTTTATTTTTTTAGTGTTTTTTATTTATTCAACCTAAAACATGCTTTGGCAAGGAAGCAGTACTTATTATCACTATTATTGCCACAAGTTTCCCACACAAATAAAGAAGCAGAAACAGGTCGCCTATGTTGCATAAATTATTGCTACACTTTTTTTTATTAAATTTAGGGGAGGGATTATTAGAGTATGTTTAAAACTACTAATTGAACTTTAACACTTCACTTTTTGCAAAAAATAAAATTACTAGTAAGGCGAGCAAATATATTTAAACTCTAACATGTTGCTTATCTTGACAGATAGGCCTATTTCGTCTGCGACTTACAGACTTCTTCAGTGTCGAGTGCAAGTCGAGCATGAGTTTCATAAAAAAAAAACCATTAGAAATCAGAGATCCTCGTAGAAATTAATCAAGGCATACAATGGGGGGCCAAAATGCGTACAACGAGAATTCAAAACGAGATAAATTTTCTGGAAAAGGTCACTAAAGTTCTTGTTTCCAAGGCAATCATTCAATACGAGCCCTGATTTCCCCAAGATATTATCTAAGCAAAAGTATAAAATATGCTCCATAGAAATATTCTTGGTACATCGCTGATGTTCTGGACTCAGATCACATAGACTATTTGTTATCATCTGACTTGTTGTCATTTGATTAACATGATTTAAATTACATAAAAATCACATTTTTTAAATTCTTATGTTTTTCATACGTTTGGAACAAACAGATAATAAGAAACTTTTTATTTTGAATTCATCGTTAGATTTGTTCAAGTGTTTCAAGGCCCAACCATCTATCTTTGAAAATAAATTTTAGGCATTTAAAACTAACTTTTCCTCAATCAATTTAAATTCATTTTATTTATTTGATTTTATAAGTTTCAGTATTTAACAATTATAACGGTTACCATGCCCACACAGTTACTAATCACCCACAGTTACGGATCACTTTTGCGTTCAACATCGGATAACTCGTTCAGGGGGCCCAGATAGATGTAGCGGTAAACGCGCAGCTATTCAGCATGATCATGCTGAGGGTCGTGGGTTCGAATTCCACTGGTCGAGGATCTTTTCGTAAAGGAAATTTTCTCGATTCCCAGGGCATAGAGTATCTTCGTACCTGCCACACGATATACACATGCAAAATGGTCAATCGGCAAAGAAAGCTTTCAGTTAATAACTGTGGAAGTGCTCATAAGAACACTAATCTGAGAAGCAGGCTTTGTCCCAGTTGGGACGAACACCAGAAAGAAGAAGAACTCGCTCAAAACATAAACGTTGACGTAAAACATATTTTTTGCCAAATCATACTATTTGTTTTCTATCATTTGAAATGTTAAGCAGAAATCAACCGCTAAATAGCGATGTTTTTGACAAATGTTTAGTTGGTACCGTAAGGACGCCATTCACCGCTCATGCTCCATTCACCGCTCATTGAATTATTTTGAAAAATCTAAACAAATTTTCGCAATAAAAGTCATCAACATCCCAAGTAACACAGGTAGTTATATATGAGTAAATAATTCAGGTTTTGAACACATTCCGTTGTATTTTTTTAGCAGTATTTACTTTATATCTAACGCTTGTAAAGCTAAAACAGCGCAAAAAATGGCGGCTTATATAACATCTTATAGGTCTGACAACTATTAATGATAACATACAATTGACGATTTATAAACATATTCTCAACATAATAAAGATGAGTTTATGAGCTGTGATGATCATTTGTTCTAATTAGGCTATTTTTCAGCACAAAATACTCACAAATCAAGTGTATATAGCGACATATTTCATTTGTTGTAATTGAGCTATTTAAAAGTGAAAACCAAATATATATGACACAATATGATCAGTTTATAATGCAGGCAAATGTTTTGGTTGTTATGACGTTATTTGTACGTTATATAACTTAAAAGACACACTTGTATCACAAAATATCTGATCAGAATGTCCAATGTCTAAATACATGCAAAACAAAAGAACTAACAGAAAAATAAAAACAAAATTGTCTTAAAAACATGGCTATAAGAACCTGAAAAATGTTAAGAAATAATTGAAATTTGATTATCATTAAGATGAAAAAAAAATGAAAATGGATCATATCTAGTGGCATTTGGGAAGTTTAATATGCGATTCAAAATTTATAGTGAAACTTTCATTTTCACTCATATATTTTTCATGGGCTATTATAATAATCCATGTATGTAATACAAATCCTTCAAATTTGTGCTGTTTTGTGGAATTCGCTCCAATTCTCGCTAGGAAAATATTATGGCTGATTGTTAGTTGAGCCTACAGCACCGTCCGAAAATATTCGAACGATTCAATTATTTTTTCGAACTTTATTATTGATCTGGTCACATTGCTCACACTCCAAATTGTTAGTCAATTTTGATATACTTCATGTCAAGATTGCGCAATTAATGAAATTGAATCTTGATTTCTAACCAAATTAATCTGGTTAATATGATTTATATGCGGCTTTATGCTAAGGTGATTCAAATTTTCGATCGGTACTGTAATCTGGATTATTAATTTGACAAAATGTGAAATGTTTTTGTTTTGATTCGTAAATAAGTTTAAATAACGTTGTAATAATGTCTAAAGTGCATCTTAACTACAGGTTCTTGATTATCTTCTAATAACGTTTGAAATACATCTTGAGAACATATTTTCAACATACTCTAAAAAAATCCTTTTGTTTTTGTTTTTTCGATAAAAGTTATAACACCCAAATAACTTAAATATAGCTTATTGCTAAGTGGATAGATTTTCATCTGTCAAACGTTAAACATCGGTTTACGAATGTCAACATTGTAAAATTTGCAGTAATGGTGACGGACATAACTCGCGCTGTAGTATTTTTTTTATTCAGATAGTATTCATAAATTTGAAGCCTATTCGACTACAATGATTGTAGCCCACATAGAGGAAAAAGTTGCTTTATGAGCATGAGCATGAGCATAGATGACCGCACAATTCGTAGTTGCTACTCCGTGATTGACCAGAGCAATCGTAGTTGCACAGGGATGTAATGAATGGGGCTTGGGTTTAGCTTACCATTCCTCAATGTGCACAAATCGAGAGCTCAAATTTACAAAGGAAAAAGTAGCTTTATATTATTAAATACTAGTGAAAAATTTATCATTGGGATATTGTGTTTCCAGCAACAAGTGCAAGTTTGAAATTATGTTGATTCCGGTGACAAACAGGTGCCCGTTGTATACAATACGCTCGGAACTATGTGATGTGCCAATCACGGTGCTAAAATATTCGGGAAGTGACGCTTTTAGCGTATATTTTTCTAGACAGATGTAGCAAAATTCATAAATTATATCTCTAAAACATCCAATCCAAGTAGAAGAGGCAAACGAAGTTGGCAGAATTTGAGTTCACCGTGAAACATATTTATTTTGCCTATTCGCTGTACTCTTTGCGACCACATCTCTTTCACTCTTTGAAGGGTTTTCGTTCTGTTTTTGGCAGTTTCTGAGTGTTTTATACCCTTACCATTGATATCAACAAACCGATTGATTTTGTTTGTCATTATAAAGTTATATATATGTTTGTAGAGCGTTAAATTAACCAGGGCCGCTTGTCACTTTTGGATTAACTGTTTTAAGGTGATTTGTTTTCCGATAGCTATTTTTTAGCTGTTATATAGCACAAGATGTTATGATTTCACCATTTTAACACTTATATGACAATATCTGCTATCTGTTATTCGAAAAGATGTTTTCGGTGTTACTTGGGGCAACTTCTTTCCTGCAAAAACAAATGATTTATTTTGCGTTTAGCGCAAAAAGTTTTGAAAAATATCGAAAAACCGATTTTTGACAGAATTTAATGTGTTCAAATGCTGTTAAATGAGCGGTGAATGGCGTCTTTACGGTACCACACAGCTATCACTATATATGGTCGTTTTCTTAAGAAGTGCCGGCATTAATAAGCTCCCACGGTGGTAAAATTCAAATGTTATAGCGTAAAAAATGCTCATTCGCTTATATTTAGTATGAATTCATCTTTGGAAAACATTTTTCGTGATTGTTGATTCTAAATATTGAGTATTAGCAGTTCTAACTAGTGACCCATAATATGGGTCAGCAAATGATTGTTTACCACGGTTATGGATCACTTCCAATGAATGTAGATTTTTGCAATTTTAAAGCATTGCTCGCACGACTAACGTGTAAATCCATTCGTTTGCTCGGTAACAACAAGCTACACACTCGGTTACCAATGGCTTTTAGGGCGAGATAACAAGCTATGCGACATTGGATTCGATATTTTCATGCAATAGCACTAAGGATAAAACTCATAAAATATCAAGGCTTGTAAGTTTCATATTTTAGCGGACACAAATGGGTGAAAAACTTGGTGAGGAGCGAAATCAGTTCATGTCTCAGTTACTGCAATGCAGTATCACAAAAAGAGTCTCCAAAAAACATACACTCAAAATAATCCATACGTCATTGTTACGTGAAAACATAGGTGTTTTTTTTTCATCGCACTTTCCACGTAGCTCTTACGTTAATCATAGCTACACGCTACACGTAAGAGCTACGTGGATTTTCCGGTAGCCTTTACGAAGCGTTTTAATAGGACCTAGATGGTTTTGCATTAAATTTAACTGGAATAAAGACCAAACTTATCTCTAATAGGCTTTGGAAGAAAACTAATTCCGAATTGGAAAATGTAAACAGACCTAAAAGATTGTGATATTTTTATATTCAATCTGAGCATTGTGAATCCTGTTTCCCAAATGTTGTGAGTTTGTTCTGTCTTGTTGTAGTCTTCGCCTTCGGCGTGCTATAATTGATAGAGGTTATAAATCAGGTATAAAATATGAAATAATGCAGGGATTCTTCGGTATTCAAAGCATATTTACCTTGAAATCAATCTAACACAGGGTTTAAAGTTCAGCAGCTTCTGAAGTTCCTCAAAAATCAAGCGGGCGCCATCTTAGGATTTGCGCTCAACACCGAATGTACGCACAACATGCAGATGTCAAAATGAACTTAGGCACTTACGTGAATTTCACGTAAGTGCGATAGGTAACCTCAGTAACAATTACCGATTCACTATTTGATGGTTATGAATGGCTTAGTGATCTTTATCTTAGTAAGGTAAAGTGGAGGCAAAATGAATTTGGAATGATCTACGTGATTTTTCACGTAGCAATGACGTTTGGATTTTTTGAGTGTAAAACATGAGCAGCAACTTATATAGAGATGAAATATGCTTTCAAACAAGCACAATTATCATGGTTGAATGGTCATAACAGGGTGTCTGAAAAGTGTAAACTACCTGAAAAGCCTCTTCAGGTTTTATTTATTAATTCATTCCTATTCATTTTTCTACTGTCCATAAAAGGGCATTTACCCTTGTTTCCAGCTCGTTCAACACGTTATGTTTTGCAATACTTAGTGGACGCCATTGTTAACTTTCGCCAAATTTGCAATAGAAATGCATTGAGTTGAAAATCTCTTGATTTGCGCACTGATCCACACGCAGAAAAACAATTTTAAATATATAAATGATTCTGTATGATTTTCAATAAAAAAATATGTATTGTTTGCCGGCCTATAATTGGTTGTTATTGTTTTCAACAACACTGCGAATTTGGTTTCAACAATTTTTTTTTTGTTGATTTTGACAACCGCGTACAAACAGTTTGTCTCAAAAAATATATTTTTTGTCTCAAAAAATATATTTTTTGTTTCAAAAAATATAATTTTGTGTTTTAACAAATAAACTTTTGTTTTAAAAAAGTATGGATTTTGTTTTTAAAAAAATATGATTTTATAACAACAAATTTTTATATTTGAAATAAAAAAATTGTTTTTCGAAACAACGCAATGTTATTTTTTGAATCAAAGATTATTTATCCGTTTAAATAATAAATCCATTTGCATTATTTGACATTTCTATAGTTTGAAACTTCGAAAATTTTATTATTTTCTTAAAAAAACATTTCAAAAAAAAAAGTTATTCAATCACATATTTCTGCATGTCTAACATTCAAAGTGATTAGCTTCAATTGGCTTATTTGGCGTTCAGATTTTTGCTGTATGACTACTATATGCTTAATGGAATATTGATAGACGGAATTACTCTTCGCAATTCTTTCAAACTTCAGTTCTGCAAATTTGTTTCCATTCAAAATGTTTGTGGGTGGACTAAAACTAAGAAAGATTTTTATAAAAAATGGAAACACAATCGAAAAACAAAGAAAAAACTTACTTGTATACACCCGGTATGTTAGGCTCACAGTTATTTAACCCGTTTTCACTTCACAAAAGAAAAAAAAAAACTTGGCCTTTCACATGTTCAATATTTGACATTAAGCAAAACTAAACATTAGGAACAACAAGAATTATCATTGACATGAATGCATGTTACATTCAAAGTAATGTAGATTATTGTTGGTTCAAAAATAATTAAAATTATTTCAATTCAGTACATCCATTTGTATTGAATTGCGTATCTTTTTTGAAAGAACAAACAATATTATTATTTTGAATAGCTGATAATTCTTTGCGTGATAGAGAAAAAATCAGTTTACAAAAAACCTTAGATCTAAATGTTTTCTTTTCGTCAATCATTTATGCATTTTGAAGGAGTTCTTGGATCTGGAATTATTTTTTTTTTAAATCAGGAAAAACCTGGAAATATCAGAGCATTTCATTTCTGTGAATGAGTAGACACCCTGAGAAAATAATTAGCAAGATCAAGCTGAGGATCATGGGTTCAAATCCCTTTTACAAAAAAAAACTTTCTTTACTCCCCCGGGCATAGAGTATCTTTGTGTTTGCCCTACGAAGCATATGATTAAATCTAATAACTAAATACAAATAATCCCGTTACATAGTTCCATTATGTTCCCATTGCTCGCGACATTGCAGAGCTTTGCAAATTGTATCCTTGGCCAAGCTGCCGTCAAACTAATAGCTATATCAAAATACTGTTGCATATGAAAAGTGTTATGCATATCATAATTTCAGTTTTCTTAGTGTAGTAGTGTATTTGATAGTTGATATCTGTATTTTTTTTTTACTATATATTTTATAATTTTTCAGACCATACTCATTGGACTACAAATTGGAAACGTATCTCAAATCGCGCGCCTATACCTGGAGGACGAGGATCCGGTGCAGGCGGAAGCCTTCATCAACCGTGCGTCCATCCTTCAGGCGGACACGAAGGACGAAAAGCTGCAAATTCTCTACAGGTCTGCTACGCTCGTGTTCTTGACTACGCCGGAAGTTCATTGAAGCTGCCCAACGGTACAACGAGCTATCCTACCGTACCATCGTCGACGAAGGCGAACGTATGACTGCTTTGAAGAAAGCACTAATTTGCACTGTGTTGGCATCCGCTGGCCAGCAAAGATCTCGTATGTTAGCCACACTGTTCAAGGATGAACGCTGCCAGCACCTTCCGGCTTACTCTATCTTGGAAAAGATGTACCTGGATCGAATTATTCGTCGGTCGGAGCTGCAGGACTTCGAAGCGCTGCTCCAAGCTCACCAGAAGGCAAGCACTGTGGATGGCTCCACTATACTAGATCGCGCCGTTTTCGAGCACAATCTGCTATCGGCCAGCAAGCTGTACAACAACATCACCTTCGATGAGTTGGGCTCCTTGCTGGAAATTCCCCGAATAAGGCTGAACGCATTGCCAGCCAGATGATTACCGAGGGTCGTATGAATGGCTACATTGACCAAATCGATGGAGTGGTCCACTTTGAAAGTGAGTTTCATGTACTGTTGTAATAGTTTCCAATTTAATTAGTCAACTTTCATTTATTATCTTCACAGCTCGCGAAATTTTGCCCCAATGGGACAAGCAAATCCAAAGCTTGTGCTACCAGGTGAATGGATTGATTGAAAAGATTAGCGCTGCCGAACCCGAATGGATCACGAAGGTAATGGATGAAGAAATGTGCACCTAAGGCGTCAGAGAGTTACGATACGAATACGATTTTTAAAGAATCCGGAATCACCTGTAAGCGTTTGATACGAATAATAACTTGAAGTGTAATCTGTTTGCTTCGGTTTGTCTGATTTCGGTGATGACAGTAACCATGTAGGGTAGAGGTTCTTGACGGGGTTTGATTGCAGGGGGTTTTTTAAAGAGCTAAATCTGCAATCAGATGCAGCTCAGGGAGTATGTGGACGCCGAACCAACGCCGACCCACTAAAACTAGCCATGCACTGTTCTTGAGAAATTTTTGTTGAATTTCTCAAGTGGTGTGCAGAGTTCACAGACATTACCTTGGCCTCAGACTCCCATCTCACCGGAACCACCTTACGGTATTTCTTCGGGAAGGGGCCAGCGCATTTAGCACAACACGTGTAGCAGAAGTAGCCTAGGCAAACTGCTTCTCCTAGCCGATTTAAACAAGGGACCAGCCTCAGCAGGGCTAATCCTCTGCAGCCAACTCTTGGTCGGCGCGCCAATGGATCATTAAAATAACCAAAACGGCCGCTATGGCAAGCATAGATAGCGCCACCGTAGCCTTGTGTGTTTGGCAGAACAGCAATGCTGTCACAATGTTAATCCCATACAGTGGTGCCTTTGTGTTGATGCGGTGAGCACTGGCAAAACTACCTTCAATGATCAATTCTAGCATAATGTGAGTGACAGCCATAGTTACTGCATTCCAGCACTCGGCATCCGTACACATTTTCTGGATTATATTGTCCCCTCCGCATGTAGCGAGCATGCGATCTCTCACAACAATGAAACGCGGGCAATCGGACACGACATGCTACGCTGTTCCTCCACACCAGCACAACTGGGGCATGCAGGAGATTCTGATTGCCCGAACCTATGCAGGTACTACCTATAGCAACCATGTCCTGACAGAAACTGCGTCAGGTGGAAATTACCTTTTATACCAATCTGACACATTTGGTATTATCCGATGGGTCCATCTACCTTCAGTGGAGTTATCTCATTCCTGCTGTCAACTTCTGAGCGTTTTCTTCTTTACACGTGTCGCGGATTTTTCTGGTCCCTCTTTGGTTGAAGCATTGAACATCTTCCTTGATGATGAGCCAGATGGGCGTCATCTCGGCTATGATGCACACGGCCTCTTTAGATACCGTCCGGTATGCACTTGCCATTCTTAAGCACATTATCCTGTACGTGTTTTCCAACCGCTTTAGGTTCTGCTCGTTCTAAGCGCTTTTGACCAGATTGGTCCTCCTACTTAGTATGGATAGCACCACGCTTGCTAGGAGCTTGCGTTTGCTGGCAATTACAGCAGAGTTGTAAGACATCATCCTCGAAAGCGCCGCTATAGCCGTAGATGCCCTTTTACAGGCATATTCAACGTGGCTAGCGAAGCTGAGCTTGTCATCGATCATTACCCCAAGATGCCTAAAAGATCGCTTGGACTCTATGGTGCAATACCTATCGCGATAAGCGCCCGTTGCCGTATTTGCGGTTGTTGATCACCACCACCTCAGTCTTGTGACGGGCCAGTCCTAGTTTCCTAGACTTCATCCACTCCTCAATACGGAAATAGAGTGCGCTGCTGTCAACTCTACTTCCTCATCGATTATCATAGACGACCACTAGGGTGATGTCGTCGGCGAAGCCAGCAATCATAACACCCGTCGGAAAGGGCAGCCTCAGTACGGCATTGTACATCGCATTCCATACCATCGGGTTCAGGATTGAACTTTGAGGTACTCCCACGGTAATTCGAACGCTTTTCTGCCCCTCCTCTGTGGCATACATTAGAATCCTGCCATTAAGGTGAAACAGTTTGGAATCAACTTCTAAGATTCTCTGCTAATCTGCTAATATCAACGCACCCCCTAGCCATGGCCAATCTGCGTTGTTTACACAAACATCCCTATAAACCCCCACGCTGGGAAATACGTTTACCGAAAAAGGCGTTATGAGGCTCTGCACTGCATTCTTGTATTGGATTCACTTTAATGGCATTGTTGTTAGCAAATTCATAAAAAGTGAAAGAGAAAGAAAACATGATTTGTGCAGGCAGAGCCCCATAGGCCATGCTATACCCGTTAGCACGCCCGACGCCCACCGATGACAGAGTGGGTAGGCTCGCACCATCGTCCCGCCCTTCTACCTATTTTTGAGATAGGCAGTTCTGTCAGGGTGTAAATAGTTATTATTATCCATGTAATCAAAACGATTTACGACCTTCCACGTGTTAACGACCTTAAGGTGGGAATATTTGCGTGCCGGGTATGCGTATCTTCCTGTTGTGACATCACTTCTCCACAATGGCTTGGAGGTTTCCTTCTTCATTTCGGTTGTTCTGGAAAGATAAGAAAACAAGGAAAGGAAGGGGCCACATCACTCCACAGAATGGCGGCCCATCTGATATTAGTTTTGTGTTAAATAATTATTGTTGTGAGTAGAGATCCTGAAAGGGAGAAATGCGAGTAGGCGGTAAGCCGCCAATCGAACCGTCAAAATCCCTTTTCAGAATGCTTTTCATGTGCTAAGTAACTTGTAAACTCCTACTCAATTATGTTTTGTTGGCCTGCACGTTTTATTTAGGCACAATTTTTATTTAGAAAACTATTTGGATCCGAGATTTTAGGTGCAGATTGAGCATGTTTGATAAACAAGCATCCTGTTTTCAGTTAAAGAAAGTTTAAGAAGTTGGTGATTCTGTCATTTATACTAGCTATATACAAGAATTCACTGAATAAGTTTCAACGCGCGATTATAATACTTCAGTTTTTGTGCTGTTGTATTGGTGTATGTAGTGGGAAACCAATCAGTTTGGTGATTCTAACGGTAAAAAATAGCACGACGAAAGGAAAGTTGATAATCTATCATCATTATGATTTCAGTCCTAATTTCATGATCCGTTTAATAAATTCCGCGTATGATTCGGCAATTTTAACAATTTATACATGTGTATTCGAAGAAAACAGACTACGAGCATTTATTACCTTGCAGATATTTATCATTTTCTACAGCCTAATTTAATAATACCTACATTGGTTGTAACAAAAATTTGATCTTGGGATGTTGATTTGCCTCCTAATCATAGTTTCGACAATAGTCACATGCTTACTATCCCTTATGGCAGTGTTGTTGATTCTATTGTCTATCGCTCATCAGTTTCGCGCCACCCGGCAGGGACTTGGTCCTATGTACCCAATACTCTGCTGTGTCTTAACTTCACGCAATACATTCTGTAGATGTGTGATACAGTTTGCGGAATATTATGATTTATCACTTCGTTCAGATGGAAAATTCTGTTATGGTACCATATTCACATATCAGATAACTCCCACCTGGAACGATGTAATACATCGGAGACATGTAGATTCAGATGTATGTATACGATCTATGCCTAGTTCGGCTCTGATCGACAGGCAATCAGTGTATTCAGTTTTTCAACTAGCTTGAAGCGATGAACGTTTCAAGACAAGCTCTCCACTATATCTGCTAGCAATCACCGGTCGTCGATAGACATTTCGGTTCTTTTCTGCTAAAGAAAGATCCGATTGTATGCCAAAGACTATGGCTCATGCTTTTCAATACAGCTGGGAAAACAAGAACTACACCCAGCACCAAATAGTACGTAACTATGAGGCGGACCGGAAGGTTTGATGAGCAATCCCCACCAGTTTGGAATCAACTTCTAAGATTGCACTAAAACTTCAAAGGCACAAATCTCGCGAACAAAGCATCCAACAGCAGTGCACTTTTTATTTTGGCTTTGTGCACTAGCAGAAAGCTTAAAATAAGAAGATCAGAAACGTTTGCCAACTATTTCTCCAGTTTAGTGCCTTTGAAAACGTGAGTAGGGGCACAAGTCGGCCATTGTGGCAGCCATCTTTGGATTCCGAGATGTTTCACCTTAAAATAGCTTTCTAAAAGCTTACACAACTGCACCGGTACCTTGAGGCGGTGAAGTGCGTGTGCTATTGCTTCCCAGCTTGCGCTGTTGAACGTATTTTTCACATCCAGAGTGACAACCGCGCAGTAACGGATGCCGCTCCTTTTATGCTCGATTGGCACCTCAGCTGTCTGAACGACCGACTGGCTGGCGCCAAGAGTAAATTTACCTTTCCTGAATCCAAACTAGTTGTTAGACAGGCCATCCACACCTTATGTATACTGTACTAGCCTGTTGAGAATCAACCTCTCCAATAACTTGCCCGTCGTATCTAGCAGACAGATAGGTTTATACGCCGACGGGTCACCTGGTGGTTTCCCCGCCTTTGGTAGTAGCACCAATTCTGTCGCTTCCATACATCCGGGAAGATTCCTTGATCAATGCAGCGTTGCATCGTGATTCTGAACATGTCCGGATCCGCATTCGGGTTACCATCGGGTCCCAGTGCCTTGTTTGTCCCGAATGATTTCACGACTTCTGCCAGCTCTTCGTTCGTCACTCTCGCCACTTCTTCTCCTTCATCTGCCGCATACGGCGCTGGGGGCCATGGACTTGTGGGATGATGCGGGAAGAGTTCATCGATTATCGATCGCAGCAACTCGGGCGACTTCTCTTGAGGCGCTATGGTACTTTTGGTCTTAGCCATTACCACTCTGTAGGCGTCACCCCATGGACTCGAATTGGCACTCTCGCATAGACTATCAAAGCATGCCCGTTTTCGACGCTTGATTTCCTTTTTGAGAGCAAACCTTGCCTCTCTGAACGCTGCACCGCGTTCTTCTCTTTGGTCTTCTGTGCGTGCGCGTCGCATTCTTCGTCTAGCCCGAAGGCAGATTGCTCGAAGATTTGCAATTGATTCGCACCACCGTTACACCGGCGGCCTGTTCTCTCTAGGAGGGGCTTCCCTCGGCATGGAAGCATCACACGCTTGTGATATCACAGCAACTAGCTCTTCACCGTTTAGGTCCAGAGTGTTCCGTTCGCGGCTCAGGGCTTCAGTGAATACTTCGCCGACGAAGCGCCCTGTTTTCCAGCCTCGGGCTTGGATCGAGTTGCATCGCACTGCCTTCCGCCCGCCTGGTATTATACTATAGCGAATCGATTGATGATCGTTATGAGTATAACTGTCATCAACGCGCCAGTTCATGGTACCTAAAAGGTTAGGACTACGAAACGTCACGTCGATAATCGATTCTGCATCATTTCTGCGGAAGGTACTCACTGTACCCACATTTGCAAGCTCTACATAGGGATTCCAACAATAGCTGGCCTCTTTGGTTGGTGCAGCGGCTACCCTACTCCACTGCTCATGCATTAAAGTCGCCAGCTATCACTACTGGCTGCCGATTAGCTAGTTCGGCTATCATCCTGTCGACCATGTGGGAAAATTCCTCAATCGACCACCTTGGGGGCGCGTAACAACTGCAACAGAATAAGCCGCTATAGCAAAACCGTCATTTGAGATAGAGACTACTTCTTGGATTTGGTATCGTCCTGTCGTCCCTATAGCTGCATGGTTTATGCTGTAAGTGGAACAGCACTACGGGCGCTTATGGCTGCAAAAGCTCGCCTGAAAAGGGCATTTTGCAAGATTGCCGGGCAAAAACTATCAAAAATTGGGTTCACACTTGAAAAGGAAGATAAAAATAACACAAATGTTTCTTTTTAACAACAAAAGTTTGAATGAAACACAATCAATGATAAAGCTAATGCGAAAACAGTGAACTATTTTATTATTTAGACTTTGCTACTAAACAATACACGCTGTTATTTAGCACTTAAGCAAAATTTTCTTTCAAGGCCCAGGTAAAATGGTAAAAACAGTTTTTGACGTTAAAATCGACAAATCGAAAAAAAAATAATAATAAAAAAGCACAGATGTGTTATTTGCAAAAAAAATGCTGTGTTTCTATTTCGATTTGTTGATTTTAAGGGCGAAAACTAACTGCTTTTCACTTTTGACATTTGCTCCATTTTTACTTGGGCCCCGAGAAATTCAGATATGCGAATTGTGAACCATATTTTGACTAGTCCTATTTTTTTTAAATTTTACTTAGCTAACCTAGTTCAGTGACTCCTGCACAGGTAAACGCACGAAAAGTGGCATTACATAACATATCGCGTATTATTGTTTTAGCAATGTCTCATTATAGTTAAGGTAATCTATACTCAAGGGCATTTTTCGGCTATACAGTCTAGAAAACCTTTGCGTTGATTATTTTAAAATCTTCGTCAACGTTTCGGTCCTTGTTGGTAATCTATACTTATGAGCTTACGTTGCATCTGACGATCTACAGGGTAACGACGTATATCAAGCGATGAAATGTGAGGGTTCAATACTTCGCAGTTCTCGTATTTCATGCATGTAAAACGCGTAGCATAGAATTATAGGAGTTGCGTAATGTTGGCCTGTCACGTAGTGGGTATCTATTCATTTTACCTTTTCTCAAAAATTCAATAAACATCTTCATCTAGTTTTAAGGACTGTACTGATTCTTCATCTTTATTTGATTCTTGACTGTGTATCTTTTGTTCACGTCTCACTGCGGACTGCTTCTTCCTCGTGGGCAGTGCATTTAGTATTCGCAAAACTCATCCCATAACCAGTGTGGGGAGTGCGCTCTTACCGAGACATGCTGTCTTTCATCATGATGCGAATGTTTGTTTTTTTACTATGTGGTTTTTCACTTTTTTTTATTTCTTTAATAGTTATTAGATTTGAATCTGTTTGTTAAAACACGAACACGATTTTGACTCGCTTAGGCTTCGAGTTCCAGAGCAACACCGATCTTGTGTCCGCCAGTGTTGAAGCTCTTGCCATCGATCATCGTGGACAGGGTCAGGGTGACTCCTGGAAAAACAGAGGAAAGATTAGCAAAGAGGAGTAATTGGCCAAATGCGAGCTTGAACTTACCGTCGCGCAGCTTCTGCTGGTAGCCCAGACCGATCTGGCTCTGATTGTTGACCTTAGCGCGGACGCAGGCATCCTTGTCCAAATCGTACTTGGCGCCGAGTCCGAATTTGGTAGCGTTGGAGCCGGAGGCCCACGACAGCTGAACGGCGGTTTCCAGACGATCGTTGCATCGCTGGTAGATCAGACCACCGAATTCGCGGCCATCGTTACTAGAAAATTAGGAGAAATACATTCGTTACTTATTCCGATTTTTCGACCGAACTTGGGAAGTTATATGGACCTGAGAGCTCTGATTTTGATATACCTAGGGGAGCACCATCGACGAATTACAAATCTTTAATTTGGGTAGGAACATCGGTTTTGGCCAGTAGTAGCCACACACCGTTTTACATAGCCAATCAGCATGAAACCATTTGTGTTCAGTAGATCATTTTCACATGAATGAGCTACACTCATTCACTCGTCTGAAATGATTCAAAACATAAGAAAATTCTATAACTCCCATACACATAGTCTGGCCACACAACTCCTAATATGGCTATTCTCATAAAAAATCAATGTGATTGGCCAATTTAGGAATCGAACCTGACCGAAACTGGTTCTGGTGGCCTATATTGACTAGTGATCCTTTATAGAGAGATAAGCGAAAGTAAAATGGAATGATTTGGCAACAGACCAGCAGTGCTGATTTTGCTCGGCGTCGAGAATAATATTGTAACACGGACATGACTTCCTCATGGATATAAAGTGTATTTTGTTTCGTTATAGATCTTTGAGCTACATATCAAAACTAATAAACAGCCGAAAAAATCAAAAACTAAAAATCGCATTGACAAAAATTTAAACAAGTAAAACATTTCATTTTTTGCTTCAAGCAAAATTACTTTTACCGAAATAATTTCAAGCGGATTACATTACTCCTCAAGAAAAGTTCAAAACAAACATAACGCATGTTCGTTTGGCTCACACTTTGACAGCTCTCGCTGCTCGATTGGCTCACACTTTGACAGAAATGTCAGCTTCCGCGAATCTCTCTTATAAAGGATTTCTAATATTGACCAACGAGATTTTCAAAATCTTGCGTTTGACATATGTGGAGTACAAATAAGGCTTCCAATATATTTGTGCTTATTCTGCGCGGCGCGTGAGTCGAGACGAGTCGATCTCACCGCGAGTGACGTGAGACGACTAATGTTAATCAAATGAGAGCGAGTCGACAATTGTCACCTGGACTGGGAGATATATGAGACCATAGTAGGTTCATTTTCTATAGTGATGAACGATGGAATTTCGCGAAGTAAGTTCATCCTAAGTACTCGCACTCCGTTTGAAACACCGGGAAAATAGTGCTTCCACTTCTCATTTCTAATGGAGATTACCTCTCCATACTTCATCATATAGTCCGCGATGGTAACTTGACTCATCGACGGTGGGAGGTCATGGATTCGAACCGTCACTGCGTCACATTCGATGTAAACCGGAATTCGAAATTTCGTGTTACCACAAAGCATTGTTCGTTTCCAATTATGCTCTAATTGGTAGCGAGCGACAATCTCTTTCGACTTTATTTCGATGAGCACACAGTTGCGCGTGTGATGCAACTGTATACTCTTCACATCAGAAATCTGGAGCTTTATTTCATTCTCCAAAAATTGTTGTACATTTGCCACATCAGGGCGAATGGGGAGAACACTGAAGTCAACCACTAGAGCAGGCCTGCCCAACCTTTTTGAACCGCGGGCCACATTTCAGCAATAATATTGCTTAGCGGGCCAAAACATTTCCAACATTTTTTTCACTCAGTTTTCTTTAATGATCTTGCGAAGGAGTTGTTTTCAAGATTATGTCAGTATTTAGTTGAGGAATCGTTGAAAACCTGAACTAAATTTTATATAAGATGTTATAAAAATCCTACTCAGAATTTTGTCACAATTTCGCCCATCGTTATTTAAGTACAGTCAACTCTCCCTTACTCGATATTCCGTATCTCGATATCGAGTTAGAGAACCATAGTAAAAGTTGGTTTTCATGGCTAACTCGATGGTCCCTTAGATCGCAGTTGCACTGGTTTTGTGTTCTATAACTCGATACCTCCCTAACTCGATGGTCCCTTCAATATCGAGTAAGGGAGAGATGACTGTATCATGCCTAGGGATGTGTAAGAAAACCTGACATTTGGCAAAAATCCAAAGCAGTTTATACGCTGAGAATATCCATTCTAAAATCCTGTTATGGAATCTGCGAGATATTTCTCCAAGATTGCATATGAATCTTGTTAAGAATATGTTCAGAAATCCACACAAGGTTAAATGGAAACACTGCTCAGAATTTTGTGAAAAATTGGTTCAGAAGATTCTGAAAAAATATGCTTATGATTTGGTGAGAATTCTACCTAAGGTTTCTGTAAAATTAGTGTGTAAGATTATTAAATTTGTTTTACCAAATTAGGATGATAGTGTTGTCTAATAACACAGACCAAGATATAAGAAATTAATGTAATGTTTGGAATGATACTAATGAAGAAAAAAAAAGTGTGTGTGATTTTGTAGAAGTCAAGCCTTTGCTGTAGTATTCTGCTCGATTTAATTTAGCCTTTTCCCATCATATTTTATTTAAGATTGATCAAATTTCAGTCTCTACTGTCAAATATTGAAGAAAGTCATGGAATATATGTTATAGTGTTGTTAAAATCTTAATTAAATTATTGCGATTATTAAAAAGTATGATTTCTCATTATGAGTCTCAAATTGATTCTCGCCTCCTTGATTTATACGTAGAATAATTTTATCGCTTATCAACTTAAAAAAAGAGTACTACCAAATTTTCTATTATTTAAAAAAGCTATTTAATCTCGAATTGAAAAAATTGCAACAATGTTGCACTTTGTGTTGGCCATGACAATTTTTCTATATCCCAACCCGCAAAATTTGGGACAAACAATGTGAGTGTGCTAGGTTTATTGATTATTTTGCGTTTGTTTCGATCGCCATTTGATTCACTGAGTATAAGCAAAATATGACAATACATCATTGGAATCATTAAAGATATCAAGTAAATTTAGAAAATTTAAAAACTAATTGAACCATCATACTAGCGTAAAATTAAAACGAAGTTTTCAATAATGATTCTTGGTATGTTCTTACTTCAAATGAGTAGAGCAGCCTGCGGGCCAGATTTAAGAAGAGTCTTCAAACTCTTCGCGGGCCGGATGCGGCCGCGGGCCGTACGTTGGGTAGCCCTGCACTAGAGTGTTATTCCGAGCACTGCACATTTTCCACAAACTGCAAACGAAAGCGAGAAAGGCAAAGAAGTACGTCCGACGCGTGCGATGTTTGGCTATCAACTGATGGCTCCCTTCTTGAAGGTAGAGCTGGTGCTGATGTATATTCTCGTGAGCCAAAGCTGAATCAGTATTGCTCACTTGGAAGACACTGCACTGATTTTCAGGCGGAAATATTTGAGCCTAAGGTGTGATCAAAAAATATCACAGATGTTGTCTTGTTTTTTGTATTTTGGACTTTTAATATGATTGATGGCCCACTTTATTGCCCATAAACGCATAATTGTCCCATGTGAATAGGAAATCCAGCAAACATGTGCCTGACATGCGTTTATGGGCAGTTTAGTACGTCGCACATGAATTTATGCACAGCAGATACTTCAGATTACTTGAGAAGAGTACTGAAATCTATCACACCCATTCTGTTTCGAAAAAGAAAAGAATAGAAACGCGTTCGATTGGAACAAGCTTAGACTGTCAACTGGTATAGCTACCTGAAGTTACCCATTTTGTATGGGAAAACTTTGCTTTGGGTTTTATATATTTTTTAGGTAAAATCGGTGGCCCATATTGCTCTGCCTTCCCCTATATGCTATTCTTATGAGACAAATAAGCTGCATTCGAAAGTAAGTACATCGATAATCTGCCATTGTCCATTTGAGCACTGCCAAATATCACCTCATAATTAATTCTGTTATAATCAGCGCGCATCTTAAAAAAGGCAGGGAAGTGAACATTGACCCAGTGAGGCTGTAATGCCTAGAAGAAGAAGCTATCTGTTTCGATGCTATGCTAAAAATCTTTAACAGAAATGCAAGTCAGTTTCGGAATACTTCCTCGTTATAAATTTATTGCTTTTATCTAGGTAGATTACTTCAGCATCACACCCTCCATTATTTTTTATGATCAGTGACCGCGTGATGTCTGCAGCATACGTGATCACTCTTCAGGTGAGTTTATCTTATCATAAGCAGGAATATATGACCAAATTAAATACCCCACTCAGTGAGTATTACACGAGATAAAAATTTAAAATATGATAACCATCAAGCTAAAATTCCCCGTAATATTCCGATTGTGTAATAAGTAAACTGATCATTTGAATAAATACTTACACGTTGGTGTGCAGAACAAAGTCACCGGTCGAGTAGCCGAGAGCGAAGTTGTTGGCGGTGACCTTGGACTTCTGCGAGTCAAATGCAACCTGGTAACCGGCCAGCCAGCCCTGGTAGTTGAACACACCGGAAGCGTTTACCAGTGGTCCTGCGAGATCGACATTGACGTCGGCATCGACGCGGACCTTATCGTGCGAGTAGGCAGTCTTAAAACGTCCGGTCTTGCTTCTGTAGGACAAAGTAAGAACATTAGCATTGTCTGTCTTCCGGCGATACTTGTACGTGACGCTGTAGCCAAACTTGGCACTATCGTACCCGGTTTGCGGAGCGAACGATCCATCAAAGGACAGCTTCAGACCCTTGACGAGCTGATTTTCGACGGACACCTCCGAGGTCAGAGTGTTGTCTGTGTTCCACTTCTCGGAGAAGTTCAGACCGTACTCCTTGACTTTGTACTTGGTCTCCAGGGAACCGAACACCTTTCCATTGTCCTGGTTGGACGATCCGCTGGTGTTGAACTCTACGCCAGAGTTGGTCTTGGTCTTCACATCCAGCTTCCATAGACCGAAGTGGTAGCCCTTGTTGAAGACATCGCGGGCCTGCTTGCCGAGATCTGCGTATGCTGGTGGGGCCATCTACAAGAAAATCAATGCGTAATGATGTATATACTTCTACAACCTATAGGTATCTTATTTCACCGAGTAATCGTTTGCCGGAGATTGCAGTTGCAGCACGTGAGATTGCTAATCTGAGATAATTTTAGATCGATCCCGTTAGAGCAATGACCTTGCCGAGACAGCGTTGAACCATGCTTTCTCTTTCAAATGATTCTATTAATACTCCACCGTGTCTAGAGGATCGGTTCATGTAGAAAGCCATCCTCATCTAAACACACATACGTCAGGATTCTTATCGACACCGCGAGAAGGTTAGTCAAGCGAGCAAAATAATAGTAAACAATTTGCGCCCATCCTCCTTTCGATTCAAATCTCGCTGAACTCCACCGCTTTGGCGTTTGTGGTTAGCTCACTCGTTTCAGTCTGTTTCGATTAGATGTTGTCTCTGACACAGTCGGCAGTTTTCCATCGTTCGACTGTTACAGCGAACACATTCTAAAAATATAAGGGCTTGTGCATTGAAACAAAAGTAAATAAACGGAAGGTTCAAATGCAGCATCTTGAACCAGCAATGTCCTCTCGTGTAAAGCTTCGAGACATTTAATGTAAGCAACTGCCTTTGAGAGATAGCGCAAAACAAATGCGCTTGGTACTAGCTTCTCGTATCACTGATTGGTAACTTATGACAACGTGGATGCCAGTGGAATGAGTGCACTGTTACCATCGAAGTGCATACTCCTAAATGACGTTATGGCATACAAAGTTGCATTAGTCCGTCCCAGACATTTAACTAGAGTACCAATAAGTGTACACCATGCTTATGGAAATGGAAACATTGAACGTATCGTGAAGTATCAGAATAAACTCTCTCTCTTTCTCTTTGATCGCCTATTTCATTACGAAAAAAGCGTCTATATAAAAAGTGTTTGAACAAACAATGTTGCAAATGGTCCCATTTTTATGAAATCAATTTTTTTTCAATAGTAAATTGATTGTTTATAAATTGTTTTACTATTGAAACGGTCAATCGACTTTTGGATTAATCTGATTAGTATTAAATCATATGTTATTTATCATATGCAATAGTTCATAGTATTCATCTGGTTCCTTTGTCTCAAGTTCGTCGAAAACCAATGGAGCTCTGGAGTTACCTTGGGAAAAAGAAGGTTAAGCGCAACCAAAACCCTAATTCCGCGCAATTTTCGAAAATCCCTTAGAAATGAAAAATTTGTTAACCTTCAAATCGTCGAAGAACAGGGGGTCCGTAGCCTTGAGGTTACGCTTTCGCTTTATAAGCGGAAGGTCATGGATTCAATTCATAGCCCCTCCAAAAAAATAACCCGTCCAGCCACCAGAAGACGCCGCACGGAGGGACCGTGCTTAGGGGAACACATCCATCCTCCGTCAGTATCAGATGGTGGCTGAGACAAACTGACCCACTTCGCAGGCAGCTAGCCTCAAACGACTCAGGAACACGGCAAAACGAACCACCGCAAGAGCAATGGACTATGGCTTATGGAATTCGATTGGACCAACAGCAGAGCACTCTCCTACCTGCTCGGTGTGAGAGCAAAAGAGCAGAAGAGAGTGAAAGCAGATGTAAATATAGATTAGTTAAAAATAGAACTGTATCGGTAAGGAAGATACAGATAAACTGATTCCGGCACAGTAGTGGCCACGAGCACGGAGAGCCTTAAAAAAAATGTTCGGAAAGGGTTTTCTCAAGAATATTATTTATATCACTTTAACAAAAAAAAAACTAAATAATAATAAAGCTAAAAAAAAAAAGTTGTCGAAGAACACCACGCTCTGTTATTTACGAAGAGCAAGATTTTTTTTTACCAGTGTTGCACAAATAAATGTAAATTTTCTAAACTGTCGTAAAAATGATAACAAAATACGCATAACTCTCGCATAACTTTTGATCTCGCCCTAGAAGCCATTGGTAACCGAGTGTGTAGTTCCTTGTTCCTAAGCAAATGAATGGACTAAGATATAGACCACGGGGAGAGAGTATAGGATCTTCTCTTTATCGTAGCATTGTTGAATAACATGTAAAACCGTTCATTTGGTCGGTAACAACAAGTTACACACTTGGTTACCAATGGCTATTTTGGGCGAGATCATAAACTTAGCGAGAATTTGGAAATACACTTAATGGGGCACACATAATTTCATTTGAAATCTAGATGCGAATTTAGCAGCCCAACAGTATGACATACATTTTTGAAGTGGCACCAATACATTGTATTGTGTAACCACTGTACGAACGGTAAATCAAATCGCAAGTAAGCCCTATGAAAAATCAATATCGAATTGCTGTTGCATTTGTTGGTGAGATAACCTAAATGAATTTTTGGCGGAACATGGAAATTTATTTGGGTGATCACTCGAGTAATCTTCTAAAGATATTGTAGAGAGAAACTTCATCAATAATTTTTGGAATGGTTCCTAAGACTCGTGGAAAAAATCTTGTGAAAATCTTCTATTTTTTGCAAGAAATATATGCAAAAATCGGCTAAGGAACTACTTGAGAAAATTTACTAAGGATTTTTTCGGAATGATTCTCAAACGAATTTCCTCAACATTAGGATAAACCTGCGCAGATTTTCATGTATAATTGTTCGTAAATATCCTATAACAAATTGACTTTAGCGACAAGGTGAAGATAAATCGAAGTCATCGCTCAAAATAATCCACACGTCATTGTTATGTGGAAAATCACGTAGGCCCTAAAAAGGTTCATTCACTTGAATTTAACTTTCAAAGGTGACAATTATCTGACAATAGATAAATATGAAATCTTGCTGAACACTAAAGGACCTATACACAGAATAGAGATTCTCTCCTCTCTTTCGATTATAAAAGTGGAATACTAAAGCTTTTGGGAAGTTTTCCATTATAAATCGAAATACAATTTCCTTGACTAGCGTTTATAAAAAAACGCAATAGAAGAGGTTAATGTGACTCAGTTATTGATTAAAGTAAACAAAGAGAGCAGCCTCTCAATGTTAGATAGATCCTTTTGAAAAGTTGCGCGAAAATAGAATGCTTGTAGCACACAGTTGGAGTTCACAACAGTGTCGTGTGTAATGGGTGCTACCATTCCCAATCATTTTACAGCGTTTATTATACGTTCAAAGCCAAAATGTGTGCAGAGTCGAAATCAGATCTAGCAAAATATTGTGTGGCACATTCATTACTCTAAATATTGAAAGAATATGGCGCTAAAAATAAACAAGATATATACTCAAAGTCACACGAATTTCAGCGTAACTTTTCTCAAGGTAAACGTTGCTAGGTAAACACGTTTGTCAAATAATTCAATTATATTATTTTCATCATTTTAACAGTGCTGCAGTGCTATTTGGATTTGGAGTGTTACTTGAGCCAAATATTCAATCACCGATCGCTTTGGCTTGCTTGCGTATGCACTGATAAAAGGATTTGGTAATTAAAACCATGCCCTCTGTTTAATTTGAAATGATTAGTGTTTTAGAAAAAAAACAAATTACTTATAACCATTCTCTATACATAAGATTGTTTAACGAGCACCTTAAACCTAAGTATCACATGTTGTTGCACTACGCACAAATAGTAAACAAGATTGGTCAAGATACACTTGGAGCTTTCGATTTGAGGCAGCACATCAAATTTTCAAGAAATATTGCAGAACTATAACATGCCGTTGGATTATCTGTTTGACATTGTAAAAAAGCACATGCCATATTTATCAATAATCTTAAAAATCAGTCTCATTTTTCCGAAATTCTAGAATTCAAACATTCGATTAAAATGAAACTAGTTAATTTACCATATATTGCAAAACTGCAAATAACAACTGAACTATTAACATCCACCTATTCAGTTTCTAACGTTGTTAAGTATAAAGGTACCTACTGTTTACAAAGTCGGCCTTTTTCATACAATATCGACAAATAACAATTATACGAAATCAAAGATATTTTGATCAAGGATGTACATTTGTACATAGCATGTCAGGAATGGTTAGTGCAAGGCTATGATGAACATTTCGCGTCATTTGAAGTTTGTTCCCCATATGATAACTACATTATAATGAATGCCGATCGATTTGATGGTCCACCTATCCATATGTATTGTGTAGGTAACAAAAATATGTAAGATTAAAGAAATATTTTATGTAATTTAATCCTTTATATCAAATAAACCACTCTAAAAAAAACAGTTCTTGAAATATAAGTTTCATTTGATCCCATATTTAACCGAATATATCACGATAATAAACACATGTTAAGAAGAATTCTCGATGCGTAGTTAAAGGTATTATACTGCGTTAGTAAAATTATCCATACCATGGTAAAATTGAACCGTTTTACCGCATAACCACTTGCAATCAAAACAATGCTTATTTGCACCAAAGCATGGTAACTTTTACTGTAACCAACAGCAACAAAACATAGTAAATTTTACACTTGGTACAAATTACAATACATGTTCTGTAAAAATCAAGTGGTAAAGTGGTTTATGCGGC
>NW_018735984.1:0-36062 GCF_002204515.2 Aedes aegypti
CAATTTTCGAATCTCTGCTTGACGCAATGTCGAGAAGAGATGTCGGTTTTTGAGCATTTGATGAATCCAATTGGTAATCATTGTAGGAAGCCCATGGTTTCCGTGCTGCTTCCAATATGGCATCGAAAGACACGTTATCAAAGGCACCCTCAATATCCAAGAAAACACCCAGGCAGGATTGCTTCTGAGCGAATGCTTTCTCGATATCGTATACAACTTTGTGTAAAAGAGTCACAGTGGACCTTTCCAGATTGGTAAGCATGTTGATTCACATGAAGAGGCATGTTTGCCAAATAAACATCACGGATGTGATGATCGATAATGCGTTCCAGACATTTCAGAAGAAAAGAGGTCAGACTGATTGGTCTAAAAGTCTTCGCTTCTTCATACGACGCACGTCCTCCTTTCGGGATAAACTTTACAGTAATATCACGCCAGGATCTGGGAATGTACCCAGTAGCAAAACTGCTTACAAGTAGCTTTTTCAAAAACATGTTTGATAAACTCAAATCCCTTTTGGAGCAGAAACAGGATAAATCCATCCGCTCCTGGAGATTTGAAAGGAGCAAAACTATTAAGTGCCCATTGAATCGATTCAGTAGTTACGATACTGCGAGCCGAGGCCAGAGACTCGTAACTACATGAAAAGACATTTGGTTCATCCGTAGATGCTATGTCCACACAACCGGGGAAGTGTGTATTGATAGACATTCTAAAACTTCTTCATCGGAAGAAGTAAAGTCACCATTAGGTAAGCGAATTTCGTTCACTTGGAAATCCTTAGAATTTTGCAAGGATTTTGTTCAGCGACTGACTTCACTCAAACTAGAAACCATTTGTACAAAGGTTTTTCCAGCCGGATCGTTCAGCAGAACGAAGAGCCCTTCTTGTAAGCCTTGCGAGCCGACTTGAACGACTCTGATCCAGCTGAAACGGCGTCTGTTCCAACTCCTTCTACATTGTTTCCCTGAGTCTAGTCAGATCGGAATTCCACCATGGGGTCCCTCTTGTAGTCTTACAGACCGTAGAGGACATGCTTCTTCAAAAGCTTCCATAATGTAGGATGTTGTAGTATCAACGGCATCATCCAGATCACTTGGATTTTCAATGGACGGAGAATATCCATAACCAATTCAATATATAGTTACCAGTTTGTTGAGCGGGGATTCCTAAAACGCAAAGTCTGCGCAGTTACGTTTGAATGTTCAAAGAAGATGTAGCGATGATCAGATAATAATTCCTCATCTGATACATGCCAATTCGTCAACTCGCGACTGATTCTATTCGAGCAGAGCGTTATGTCTAACACTTCTTCTCTATTAGAAACCATGAAGGTTGGGCGATTGCCTATGTTAAGTAATCCAAGGTCTGTACTACTTAAGTATTCCATCAGACTGGAGCCTCTCAAATTGATATCTGAGCTGCCCCAGATGATGTGATGAGCATTTGCATCACTGCCCACAATCAGCGGAAGGCTTTTTGTTACGCAGTGTACGACAACTCGTTTGAAGTCATCCGTTGGGAATGATTCATCAAGTGGTAAATATACCGAACAATAGACGTATTTACTGTTGAGGTCACCAACAGAAACATCGATTGTGACAGCACATACATCTCTGGTAGTTAATCCAGAAATGAGTGTAGCCACGATTTCTTTATTAACGAGCACGCATGCGCGGGGCATGGAGCGCGAGTTTGCCATTTCAAGTTTGCTGAAAGTAGCAAAAACTGGGTCCACAAGGTTACCTAGATAGAAGTTCCCTCTACGAAAGTAGGGTTCTTGAACTAGCGCCACTTGGGCTGCACCATTTTGCATGAGTCTGAAAAGATTGATCGTTGCTGTTCTTTTATGCTGAAAATTGATCTGAGCTAATCTAACCGTAGCCACTAACCAAACTAGGAAGGATTAAGCTTTTTGCAATCTCAGCACGAAAAAGACCAGCAACGAAAAAAAAACAGATCGGTATCTATTTAAAGTCGCCAAAGGTGAAAGAGCACGGATTACACTGTGTGAACCCAAACTTTTGCACGATTTGCATCATATTGAGGAGTGAACCCAAACTTTGCTCGATGACTTGAATGACTGTTTCAATGATTTTGAATAGTTATAAGATTTTTCCGCAAAAAAATTCGTGAATGCTCTTCAAAGAATATAAGATAACGATTATAATGGCACCTTGTTTTAAAATTTTGGTCCGGATAATCGAGTCTGAAAATCTAAAATTTCGGATAATCGAATCCCGGATAATCGAGTCACCGGATAATCAAGTCTCCAGATAATCGAGTCCGATCTGTACTTCAATTCTTCAACTCAATTTTTTAAATAAAAAAAAACTTCAAAAAAGCATTTAAAGGTTATGCTTTTTTGAAGGTTGAGTATAATGCTCATTTTTAATACTGCAAGAGATCACAGATTACGCTTGTAGATTGGAAGATTTGTACTGAAAGGTGTCCCGGAGTTTCGGACTCAAAATTTGTTAGATTATGTTTGTTTGAGTTTGGTTGAATACGAACCTCATTCGTAAACCTCCAAAAGATCATAGATTACGCTTGTTCACTAGAAGCTTTGTACTCAAAGGAGTTTTTGAACTACTGTAAGAAAATGCACGACACAGAGCTTGATGGATTATATTTTGAAGCCTTTTTGAGTATAAACTTTATTGACTAACCTCTGAAAGATCTCTAGTTACGCCTGTTGGTAAGTTTGGGTGAAGAAACTGTTTTTGAATACATGCCAACAATCGCTGAACCAAACCATGGTAACACTTAGTTGAGCCAGTTTTGGTATAACGACAGAAAAGTTACTGGTAATCTGTGTAGATCTAATGTCCCGAACGCAAATAAGTACCAAGGAGTTCAAGAAGACATATCTTAATGTAATCACGGATGGTACAGTTATCTCTGAGATGTTCCTTTGGTTTAGTATGTGCTACTACTTAAATGGAATAACCTACACAGATTTTACTTAAATTGGAGTTTCAGTGTGCATAACATGTCAGTCACTTTACTGAACTCGTGATTCACGATTCCGTTGCCAGCAGACAAACATTCAAATTCAAAATGCATCCAATTTTTTAATCGACTTCAATTTGTGATCCCAATGCATCGCCCGACCAGTTAATCAAATCAAGTCATTTACATACGATCGCTCTTCAAACTTCCTCCAGCTCGGTCTTCCCCAGAGAGCAGACGCCTAGCTGAACCACGCATCGTTCGCTTCCATTTCCGGTTGGAGACCGAAGAGATGGAAAAAATTCAAATCACAACAAATCGTCTACCAACAACCACCAGGGAGACAGAGACCCAAACCAACAATTTCAAAGAAGATCGGAACGAGACGGAAAATGATGGTCCGGGTGATCGTGTTGTATGTAGTTACGCGTATATTTGTACTTGCTTCCATTTACGGATTGGGGTCCCTAGCTCGTGTTGCCTCGTGTGTTCCGCCGCTTCTTCGCTTCTTCGGCGAGGTTCAGCTGTCTTGAGGGTCTTTCCATCGTCGTCGCCGTCGTCGTTTCCTGACTTTTTTCTTCGGACTAGCAAAGCAACATACCGGCAAAGGTCGACCTCCTCCCCCGCGCCTTCCCTAATTGCACGGAACTGCCACCAAATGGTAACAAGCTGCTGATGATCCCCGCTGCATACCGTAAAATGGGGTACCCTTGATACTTTTTTTTGTTGAAAATATGAATATATTTGAGGGGCCCAAAAGCAATGTAAAAAAAGTAAGTGACATTTTGACCAGTTTTGAGTAAAGTATACCAAAAAAATCTACACTTTCCAAGCTTTCTAACGATATTTTTAGTATTTCTTGTTTTTATGGTTTCCATAAATTACTGAAAAAACTTCAAAGTTTGTTTTCTCAAAACTAGGGTTTTGTCACTTACACCCCTTTGCTTCTAACCCTCTCATTTGTATTTTGTGTTCTGGATGAAGTTCTGATATGAAGTTCCATACTAAAACATTTTATTTTGCATTGGTTTTACATAAATGAATAATAAAATCTATGTCATGGTGTATCTAACAGCTCTTAAATTTTATATTGCTACAAAAAACGGGAGGGAATAATGAGTATACCTTGTTTCATATAATGTGTGTGTGAAGAGGATGGATTTCTTCAAGTCGAGTCTAGTACACGACACTGAAGACGGCCTTACAGTTGAGGTCGAAATACGCGTATCTGTCAAAGGATACAAACTCTAGTGGAATTCAATAATACAGTACTAAATTAGGGCTTTCATTCATTTACAGGTATTCCACTATACAGCTCGAAGATTCATTAAGCTTCTACATTTAGTATGTCGTGGGTCCCGCATTATCAAAGATACCCCGTTTAACGGTACATACATGTGCGCAACCAACCAACCACCCGACTAGATCATTCCTCTTCGAAGGAACGAGACCAGACCGAAACAGCACTCCCTTACAAAAGTGGCAAAGAAAGGATGATCCCCAGGTACCTTGGCAATGCGCATCGAAGCAAACAGGCATGGAACTGGGAGACGCAAGGAAGCAAACGCACATAATCTAGTTGGCTATGCGTTTCGGTTTCTTCATCGCCTACTTGAGGTATGTATGGTTAGCATAGAGGCGCATTGATATGGTTGGCACTTGGCTTGGCAGACAGGGTGGGATGTTTTTGTGGTCGAGAATATTTCCACGGAGTGAATGCCACGACGAGTCAACTTGGGCTGAAGCAAGACGGAGAAAAAGAGAAGGAAGGTAGAACAGAACAAAAAAACCGGCAGTCGTCATTCACTCAGTATGCAGTTAATAAACATAAATATGTGTACAAGCATAACAATCATTACTGTGGTACTTATGGGTTAACAGCTGTAAATTGAGATCGAGGATCAACAAACTGGGTTTTTGGGTGCTCTGTTGGCGTGAATGCGATCTGTTGATTGTATTTCGAGTGTTTGGGCTAACTAAGAATGTACATTTGTGGCTAAATCGATACATTGCTATCCTATTGGATTAGTAACAGACGAGAATTTTGTCTTTTTTGTTGTTCGTTGTGTGGTACGTAGTGTCAAATTATGATAGGTATTTTATGTTTCCACTATCTATAACGAACATAATTTAAACTTATTGTATGTTTATATTTTCAACAAATTCCTTTAAGCATGGAAGAGGATCATTAAACTACAAGGATAAGAGTATACTTATACTTCTCTAGATGTATTGCAAACAATTTCAAGATATTCGATAAATTTTATATAATACAAAATTTCCATTAAAATCATTCATATCGATGATACTCTATGCCTAAGGAAGCCATTACAAAAAGTTAAGCCCTATTTATTGGTAATATTGGAGTTTTTTACTTCCCTGTGACAATTGTGCCTGAGAATTCTGAATCCTTTGAACAAAAGCAAAAGAAATCTCTTGACATGTTACAATAATCTGAAGAATACTAGCAAATTCCTGAGAAATACCTGTTATAATTTCTTTAGAAAAAACTGAAATGCATGACATGGATCTCTGGCAATTCTTGAAAAGGAAAACTTCAAAACTCCTAGATATAGTTGAATAACATTTTAGGAAAACCTTCTAGTGTTTATAATTTTTGATTTTGTTTTTATTTCTGTTATGAACTTTCATGGCAGAATACTAGAAAAACTGTCTTTAATACAATTACTGAAGACTGTTATGATGATTTCTTGACAAGAAACGACTAACGGTGACCATTCTTTAAAAAACTTAGGTGAAATTTCCCTTAGTATCAAAATAGTTCTTTTTTAAATGCTATTAATTTGTTATCAGCTGCATTGATCTAATAGTGTGCATAACTTTAATCAATATAAATAAAAATGAAATGGTGTTTGTACATCACGAAATGGCTTACGAACGGGTCAACGGATGATTTTTTCTCCGTTTTGTTCGTCACTGGTTCTGACGTGTTTGTGTGTATAAAAATCCCAGGATATTCACCGGGAAAGTCGGAAAACCGAGAGTGAACGGAACTGTCATTTTGTATGGGACAAACCATAGCGTTTTTCAACAGCCTATTTGATGACAAGGTGAAGTTTGCCGGGAACACTAGTGGAGAATAATTGAACAGCATTCAAATTGAAACCCACGTTATCGAAAATTCAATGCAAGAAGATTATTCATGACCAAAATATTCTCTCACGTGGCATCCATGACAGTTAACAAGTTTCGAGAGGAATAAAAAGAAATATATCTTGGACATTCTCTTTTTCCAATCTCAGATACCCGAATTTTGGAAAACAAGCTCGTATAAAGACCCATACAGTTACATAACACATATATTTTGAATCGGTCGTTTCAAAAGGGGTTAAATGATTAATTTAACAAAAAAAACATCACAGGAACATTGTGAAGTTTTTTTTGTTAAATTTGAATGATTAATTTAATCATATCTCTGGCATCACTGTCGTAATAGTTGTTGACAATTTTTTACATGAAGTATTTTTCCGATTTTTTGTGTTTTATTTCGTTTATTAAACTTCATAAAGTGATTGTTTGATTGATTAAGATCCTCGAGTTTAGTAATCTCTTGAAGTAACTGCTATTTGTCATTAATTATTGTGTTTTTCAACGGATTTGTATTCTGTGCACAGTTGAGATTCATTCTCACATTCAACAAACGTTCTGTCGACTTGCTTACGTCACATCTTCTATTCGTATTGAACGCAAGTTGTTGCTATTACCGGAAGCCTACCTAAAGGCGTTTGTGCGAAGCAGAAAAAATGGTTTGCAACATTTGTCATCAAGCCGTTTCGGATTCAGACCGTATTTCGTGTCGCGGCTACTGCGACAAGTCATTCCATATGAATTGCGTCAATGCTGACTACGACCTTCGTGAGGTTTTGGCTACTCACGAGCGGAATGTTTTCTGGATGTTTAATGATTGTGCTGATTTATTCTCCCGAGACCACTTTCGTCAACTTACTGCAGGTTGCAGCAATAATGAAATACCAGACATTTCCGCCATCAAGTCTATCAAGGATGACATCGCAGGCCTGAAGCAAGCTTTCGGTGAACTTTCGGCTAAAGTTGATTGCAATCCCCGTACTCCGACCCTCTAAAATCCTTGGCGAGCAGTTGGTCGAATTGAACGTACTTTGCCTAATACACCAAAACGTGCGAGAATGGAAATACAACCGGTTATCGAACGCCCCATCCAATGTGGTACTAAAACAGCCTCAACAACAGTGAAAACTATTTCACCACCAGAGGATCTGCTTTGGATATACCTATCGGCTTTTGATCCTAGCACCAGCGATAGTGATATAACGAGCCTAGCGAGAGAATGTCTGGGTATGGATTCTAATGTGAACCCCAAAGTTTTCAAACTGGTTCCAAAAGACAAAGACGTGTCTACACTAAGCTTCATCACGTTCAAAATTGGACTAAGCAAAAACCTTCGTGAAATCGCTTTATCGAATAACACTTGGCCGGAAAATGTGCACTTCCGTGAGTTTGTAAGCTATTCAAAAAACCAGCAGCAAGTAGTCAAGGTTGCAACCGCGGCAGCCCCGCCGAATACTGGAGTCCAGTAGAATCACCTTCAATCAACCCAGAGTGCACTGCCTGTAGCTTCATGGAAGCCCCTAAACCTCCCGACCAGTCGTGCTCGTGTCATCATGCCAGCAAAGTCGCTCTGGTCCTGAGGTCGAGGATGGTGTCGGTGTCTTCCAAACTCCTTTTGCAGGCAAGTACCCTCTTAATGACATTCATTCGCCACCTGAGAGGTTTTCAATTCCTAGTACTGTCGCCGATTTCAACTCAACTTTACTCTCCGTTTCAACACCGGGCCGCACTGTATCCAGCTTAATGGAAGCCCCTTATCCCTCCGACCTAGTCGAGCTTTCAACAGATTCCCATCATCACAGTCGTCCCGGTCCTAGTGTCGGATGTGGAGACGGGGTCTTCCAACACCTTTCTGCAGGCGAGTATCTATTCCATCATGATTTTTGGCCGTCCAATAGTTTTCCGGCTTTCAGCTTCATCACTGATGTGTTCGGAAGTAGAGATGGGGTCTTCCAACATTCGATTTCCAACGCTGTCTCATGCACTGGATATTTCATCAATGACGTGGAAAATAAAACATCTGCTTTCGAATGGTCAACGGAAATCTCAGGTGATCCAGAACGCACTGCCTGCCGCACTGAGGAAGCCTCTGACCCACTCAATCCAGTCGTGCTTCCTGATGCAGTTCTTCCAAGTCGTTCTGGTCCTGTGATTGAGATCGGGGACAAGGTCTTCCAAGCTTCCTTATCAGGCAAGTATCCGTCCATTAGAAACAATGCTCTGCTTGATCGTTGTTCGACTTTCAGCCAACCCTTTGGCAATCATTCATCACAACCTGACATTTGCCCTGGACAAAATGGATCTCCTGCCCCAGTGAACGTGCTGACGATATTCTATCAAAACGTTCGTGGGTTACGTACTAAGATTGAGGATTTTTTCCTAGCAGTAACTGATTCGCAATACGATGTCATCGTTCTCACCGAAACCTGGCTCGACGATAGAATTACTTCGGCCCAGCTATTCAACAATCAATTCACGGTTTTTAGAAACGACAGGAACCATCACAACAGTAATAAAACTCGTGGTGGGGGGGGGGGTCCTGATTGCTGTGTCCAGGCGACTAAGTTGTTGTCTTGATCCTACACGGTTAGCTCTTCTTTGGAACATCTGTGGATCAAAATCAAGACCCCGAACAGAACTACAAGTATTGGTGTTATGTATTTACCCCCTGATCGCAAATCCGATGTGCGCATCATTGAGAGCCACATTGGTTCGATTAATTCTATACTCTCGCATTTGGAAGTGTATGATTTCGCGCTTCTGTTTGGCGATTACAACCAATCTGGATTGTTGTGGAACACATCACCGGACGAAGCTCCTTCCATTGATGTTTTGCGGTCACACTTTCCAATTGGTTACAGCAGTCTCCTTGACGGATTTAATCTCAACGGTTTAACACAAATCAATTCTATTCTCAATAGAAATTTGCGTATGCTTGATCTTGTGCTTACGAATGAATCTGTTCTACCATACTGCACAGTTTCCGAAGCGTTAGAACCGTTGGTCAGCCTTGATCTAGATCATCCTGCGTTAGAAACGTCTGTGAGGTTACCCTTGCCCACTCAATTCGTAGAGATGGCTGATTTGCCTCAACTGGACTTTCACAGAACAGATTACAAATCACTAAAACGTATCCTCAATAATGCTGACTGGCATGCACTCGAAATGTGCACCTCCGTTAATGAAGCAGTGGATTACTTTGTTATGGTTTTAATGCAAGCTATTTCGATTTCTACCCCTCTGCACAGACCTGCTCCGAAACCTCAATGGAGGAATAGTCATCTACGTCATTTGCGGCGTCAGCGTTCTAAAGCACTACGAAAATACTGTAAATCTCGTAACCCTTACAATAAGCGAGTGTTCTCTTTGGCCAGCAATGAATATCGGATATACAACAGATACCGGTATATGCTTTACACACGTCGCACACAGGAAAATCTCCGACGAAACCCCAAGCAGTTCTGGTCGTTCGTCAATGAAAAAAGGAATGAGGGAGGCCTCCCAACTGAAATTCATCTGGGACACAATTGGTGGCTCAGACGCCGCTGGAGAAAAGCAATCTTCTGGCTCAACACTTCAAAAGCGTATTCAACGATTACTCTGCAACACAGGCTTATGCTGAGGAGGCTACAAGAGCAACTCCTATTGATGCATTCAACTTTACAGTCTTTGAAGTTTCTCCAGCTCTTGTTGAATCTGCTATCAAAAAGCTGAAAAGTTCTAATGCTTCTGGTCCTGACGGTGTTCCATCCTGTATAGTGAAAAAGTGTTCAACAGAGTTAGCCGAACCTTTATCGATGTTGTTCAACCTCTCCCTACGGCATGGCGAATTTCCGCGACATTGGAAGACATCCTTCATGTTCCCAGTATTCAAAAAAGGCGATAAGCAAAACGTAGAAAATTACCGAGGTATCACATCACTTAGCGCCTGCTCAAAAGTGTTTGAAATCATCGTTAACGATGCTCTCTTTGCTAGTTGCAAGAATTACATATCCAGTGATCAACATGGATTTTTCCCAAAACGCTCGGTATCTACGAATCTTGCTCCGTTTATTTCTTTATGTGTGAGGAGTTTGGATGCTGGAACTCGAGTTGATGTTGTTTATACAGATCTTAAGGCGGCGTTTGACTGCGTTGATCATGTGATACTGCTGGCAAAGTTAGAAAAACTAGGCGTGTCCTCCAGGTGGTTCGATGGTTCAAATCATACCTAACTGATCGTGTTCTTTGTGTGAAACTTGGTTCTGCTCAGTCTGACACATTTACTAATCAGTCAGGGGTGCCTCAGGGCAGTAACCTAGGGCCATTACTGTTTAGCATATTTATTAACGAAGTCGGAATTATTCTTCCACGAGGGTGTCGCTCTTTCTATGCTGACGATGTCAAATTATATTTAGTAGTTCGATGTGCTGAAGACTGCCTTCGGTTGCAAAATATGATAAACTGCTTTGAGCAATGGTGCTCTTCTAACTTCGTTACATTGAGTACATCAAAATGCAATGTTATCACCTTTCATCGCAAGCTGAAGCCGATTCTACATGAATACAGGATTGGCAGTCAACTATTACAACGAGTGAATAACGTTCGTGATTTAGGACTCCATCTCGACACAGCTTTGACTTTCAACATTCACTACTCGGACATCATCGCTAAAGCAAATAGGCAGCTGGGATTCATTTTCAAAATTGCTAGCGAATTTCGTGATCCATTGTGTTTGAAAGCTCTATATTGTAGCGTTGGGCGATTTTGAATCGATGTTCTGAAAATCGATGTTTTCAGTCCGATTAATCGATTTTTTAAATCGATGTTCGGTACATCTGAAACCGGGTGAATCGATTTTCTGCTTTCGATTTTTTGATTCGATTCATTTTGTTGAACTTGGTGAATATATCTAACCGAGCTGATGCAAAAGGAATCAAATTTTGAACTAGCTTCGAAGTAGTAAATCTGTTCTATTGAATTTCAAAACTGATTTAATTTGAAAATGTTAAAATCGCATGTGAAAACATTTGGTTTCATTTCAAACTTCATAAATTTTAATTCGAATTCGATTCGAATCGATTCAAGGGATTCGATTAAATCGGTGAATCGATTCGGAAGTTCAAATGTGAATCGATTCAGTGACATCGATGTTATACACAAATTTGCCCAACGCTACTATATTGCTCCCTCGTCCGGTCGATATTAGAATTTTGTGATGTAGTTTGGTGTCCATATCAAATAATCTGGATTACTCGAATTGAGGCTATCCAGAGAAGATTCATTCGCTATGCTCTACGCTCGCTACCCTGGGACGATCCTGTTAATTTGCCACCTTATGAAGACCGATGTCAGCTTTTGGGCCTTGAAACTCTACAGAAGAGAAGAGCTATCAACCAAGCAGTGTTTGCAGCTAAATCCTTGTTAGGAGAATTAGATGCTCCCGCATTATTGGACGAATTCGAGATATACGCTCCAACCAGGAATCTCCGTTCCAGAGCTTTTCTTAACCTTGGACACCATCCGCCAACTATAGCTTGCACGATCCAATACGGTTTATGTCAGCCAGATTCAATGAGTACTACGAGCATTTTGACTTCAACCGATCAGCTCTCGCCTTTTGACATAGCTTACAACGTAATACGGTACCGTAGGGCATAATCTCTTGATACAGTTGTTTAACGATTGGTATTATGTTTAATTGATTTTAATATGTTTTTTTTTTGTGTGCTTAATTGTTATTGTTAGATATAAGTTGTAAGAATGCTTGTGTAATGTTTTGTGAAGAAAAGATATGGGGTTTTTATGCTTTTTTGAGTAAGGTTTATATGTTAACCAACTCAAGGGGGCTTTTCCTCATCATATATTTCATTAAGACTGAGAGTCAGATGAAATTAAATAAATAAATAAATTAATTAATTAATAAACACAGGAACATTTTTGATTGTGTTTGTGTTATTGAAGAACTCTCGCTCATGGGATATCAAAAAACTGATTGCTGATCGTATCAAAAACTGTGAAGACGAGATCTAGATTGAAGTTCTTTGACAAAAGTAAGGTTTTTGAGCTAGTGCCATTTGAGCTGTATCATTCTGTATGAGTCTGCAACGATTGATTGTGGTTGTTCTATTATGCTGAGGATTGTTTTGGATGTCCTCACCGTAGCCGCTACTTAAATTTTCCAGGATTAAGGTGAAGATGAATCGAAGCCAAACTTCAATTTTTCAAGAGCACAAATCTGTAGAACCGAACACCCGTTTGAGCTGAAAACTTAATCGATTGGTCATCACCAGCTAGTGACCAATCGATTAAGTTTTAAGCTTAAACGGATGTTTGGTTCTCCAGATTTGTGCTCTTGAAAATTTGAGGTGCGGCTTCGATTCATCTTCACCTTAAGTTTTTATGATATGGGTAAGGAACACATGATAAAAACCAGAAAAGTGTTTATTGAAAGACGCTAAGGCTGAAAAAGCACATAATACACTGTGCATCGACACTGATGCCAAGCCATATAGGTAATGTGTTATGTTCATGAACAACAATCAACTCTCCATAACTCAATATTGAAGGAACCAACGAGTTTGGGAGATATCGAATGATAGAACACAAAATCAGTACGATTTCAGGTCAAGGTCTATCAAAGCAGGCCCGGATTTGAGCGCCCTCGAACAAAAGGACCCCCGAGTATTTGAAATAATATAAAATACATGATTTGAAATACATAGTAATATATTTTTTCTAGACAAACATTTCTGTATTTTTAAGACAGTATGTTACAACAATTGTCACTTAGGATACATTAATCACTTGCGAGATTTTACTATACTTAGTATCTAAGATTATGGTCAATAAACATGATGGATGTTTATCATATAAAATTATCAATGTTTATGGCATATATCTGTTAATTCTCCGTTATAAGTATACCGAGTTTTAATTTTAGTTGTGTCCCTAACTATGCAAAGAAGTTAACGGAATATTTTGCTGATTTATACATTTATATGCATGTAGGCTATCTATCAATTTAACACTTCTTACGGCTGTAGATCTCATGATATATGTATGTACTCCAGGAAGCTTTTGAATAAAAAAAACAACAATTTATCCAGCTTTAAACGCTAACTGTGACAACAGGAGTGATTCGATTTTGTCGTTTCTTCCCAACAGTTTTTATAGTGCAGTCTAAGTAGGCTGTGATTTGCGTGAGAATCTGGAAACCGTTCGCGTTAAAAATCTATAAAACTACTTGCTTTCTGGTGGTGATCATTTTTTTTAACGCAGATCGCTGTTTGGTTCTCAAGACTTTTGCTCTTGAAAGTTTGAAGTGTGGTTTTGTTCTATAATAATATTAACGTTGAAAAGTTTGGTACCGTAATCCGAGGTAGCATTGATCATATTTCTAAATATTTCTTAAAAAATTCATTTGAAAATGCATATGTTGCAAGTTTTATATTTTTAAAACAAGTACTGACATCCGTTGCTCGTGTTTATATGTTGTATTTTGTTTTCTGAAAGTTTAAAGAATGTTTAAAACAAATGTTTGAGGTGATTTTTTTATTTGGCTGATATGGGGTAACATTGATCACCCATGAAAACAATGTTCGGTTATATTGAAAATATCATTACTTATTAAAATCAAGGTCCTTGAAGCCGAATTTGATAGCAAAACTGTCACATTTTATATACTTTTTGAGTTATTTTATTAAAAAAAACGCCTTGAATGGTGGAATACGCCTAAAGGTAGGAGGAAATTCTGCACGCTTTGTAATAATTTGTGAATTGTACTAAACTGAGCTTATTTACGAAAGTTTTGGCAACGGAATCGTTTTCGACGATGTCATTTTTAGTAACAATTGCATTTCTCTTGCTCATATCGTTTTCAGAACATATGTGAGATATGATTCTTTGATTGTGTCATCCTTAATCATTTTTTATGTAATGATTTTTCATTGTTTCCAAAAATTAAGAAAAAATACACAAGAATACAACTCAATTTTTACAAAAACTTTTATGTTTATAAGCTTATGAATAGAAGGAAAAGAATTAACATTCATGCATTGACATTATTTCATTAATGTTGATTACTTTTTACGAGGAGGACCATTGATAGTCATGTCTCGAGATAGTCATGAAAACCAATACAATGTTTCTATAACTCGATATGGAGGAATGGAAAATCGAGTTATGGAGAGCTGACTGTAGTATACTTTTTCATGTTTCTAAAGAAACTCTTCACATTTTTTTATGGTTATGTATTTTTATGCGCTCATGACTTCAAACTTAATTGTTTATGTGAAATATGTAATGACTTCCGCATAATTCTGTGACAAATATGTGTGATAAATCTGAAGTTGTCGATTTCAAATCTGTGAATATTTCCGAGCCCACAATCATGCTCCGTCATTAGTGACATCTGAAGATTTTCCCTCCCCATGTCTTCCAAAATGTTACATCGTCACATTCCCCAAGTTTGCCTTCGTCTGATTCGGGATCACCAAGCGATCTCCACCATACCATTTCCCCTCGTCATCGTTTGTGCGCTCCCTCTCTTTCGTTCGATTATATCCCCCGTGCATGCCTAGGTTCGGTGAGGGTCATCTCCCATTCATTGCGGGCCCCCAGATAGCCAACGAGGCCACATACTGAAAGGTGCACCATCATCGTCCGGGCACTTCCCTGGGCATCTCCCGAGATTTATGCCGGCTTCGAGTCGATCGATCTACCGAAGGGACGTTGCATGGATTGGATAGATACTTGCTTGCTTGCTTCGCAGTTGAGTCGAGTCGGTTGGAGGAAATTAGAGGTACCGTTTTATGTTTGTTCCATAACCTTGATGGGATTAGAATGTGTTAAGTCGAAACGCGTTTTCGTCTGCTGTGGCCGTTTGGTTGGAGTCTTCTTCGTGAACTTGTTACCGTTGCGTTGTGGCTGGCGATCATGCCTAAGAGGAAGGTGGATGATGAAGTTGTGCGGTCCCAACCAATGTCGAGAGAGGGAGAGAGAGGGGGAGGCTGAGCGAGGTTAGCTTAGAGGCGAAGATGATGATTTGAAAGCGCGTAAGAAAGGAGGCACCGATTAGGCATTTTGCTTCGGCGGAGTTCATCTCACTTGTCCGATCGGCTGGACAACGACCGACCATTGGAACGTGACGCAAAGCCGCTGCTGGTGCTGGAGGAATATGAATGTTTCGTACGTTTCGTTTCGTGTGTGGAGAGTTCGGATGGGTGGGTGAGAGTGGGAAGATAGATCCCGGTTCCAAGCCAAAGATGGAAATCAAGTTGTTTTGAAGTAACACGCCGGGGAAAGCCACCAACCGAGCAACGGGTCTTTCGTCATCATTACCGTGAACTTTTTGCGGGCAGCATATGAGTCTTCATGACTTGATTTCAATATTTTGGTCCATTGGAGAATGAGTTTAATTTGTTTTTTCGACCCAAAATTTATCTTTGCAGTGCAGTTCAGGTTTATTAAGCTGACTTTAGATATACCATTTAGTCAGATTTTAGAATAAAATGTTGTTCTTATGGTATAAGACTTACGAAGTTTTGTAATACTTAATTTAGTTTACATTTATTGATCCAATGGAAAAATGTGAAAATGTTCATACGGCTTTTTAGGGGTAACACATATGATTACAAATGTATTTCTTATGACAACTTATCTTAAAAACCTGTAAAAATCTGTTACAAGTTTTATCCTAAATAGTATTCATTATTATATTTCGAAAATTAATTTATGGACTCATAATCTGGATCATAATATTTTAAATCAAAGTATTATTTAGCTCAAGATAACTTACAAAGTATAAGCGGACAACATGTTATTCACATGATTCTAAAAGACTAGATATAAATCCACCAAATGGTAGATAAATGTAGAATCGAATAACAAAACAACCTTCAGAATGCAACACAGCAGACAGCAGAAGGATGAAGGATTGCGTTCACGAAGAAAAAAGAAGCGAAACATCCGGCCAGCCTCCTATGCAGCAAAAAAAATCAAAGCCGACCAAAAATGAGAGAAAAAAAACATCGTCTCCTGAAGAAATTCCGAGAAATGATACCCTTCCACCCGTTTCCGATCCAAGGAGCACTTGGATGAAAACATTTTTTCTCAGCTTTACATCATCATCCTTAGCGGAGAGACCGCCAGCCATGTGGATGGTAGTTACCGATGAATGTCAAATTTCGAACCGAACAATCGAGTATAATCTCCATCCCAAAAGAGGCTTTCGGCAGTAGGTCGTGTCAGTCCCAGTCGTTTGTCGGTGGGCATTTTACCTGCCGATCGCCACGTAGATCATCTCTTGTTTGTCATCCATCGTCGTCTATTTCAATGAACATCTTGAATCGCAAACCCCTGCACGAAAGTACGAACAAATCTCCCAACGTTGGTACAGAAGACCGACTCAAGTCGCGCGTATGGCTTGGGCATTAGCCTCCACCACCTTAACCGCGCGCGGCCGAAACGCATGTAGGTTTTATAATTTAAATTAATTTACAGTTTCTTCAACTTTGGCTTCTCCGTTTTGGTTGCGTATTTCAGTTGCCTTGTTTTCGGGTGCACATTACCGCAAAGTTTTACCCTTTTTTTTGCTTCGTGGCTCACTGAGGTAACAACAACCAAAGTAGGCGGCCCCGGGGGGTTTCTCCGTCAAAAGCATTGCTGGAAGCTCAACCGGAATTCCATCACCTTTACGAATCTATTATAGATGTACACACGTTTTCGCCATAGCTCAAAATGCGATTCACACTTTGCTCCTTGCCTTGTTTCGTGCTGTTCGACGGTGTTTTGATTGTGGGATTTTCATCTTTTAAGTTTGTTTTACTTTGCTTCCGAGAGAGCATACCACTTTTTGTGTGGAGGTTTCGAATTGGCGGAAGGCATCCGAGGGAATGGGGCGATTTCCATTCAATATACGCCATCAAATCATCGTTTTGAACCATTGAAATAGCGTATTTAGTTCCATACTATTTTGTTTCAAGTAGAATTTGTATCCTTTGACAAAATGCGTATTTCGATCATTATGTCATTTAAGCTGTCGTGTCTTTAGAAAAGCTGCATATCTTAGTGTATATACTAAGAGGCGCTAGTGAGAATTATGTATTTTAAAATCTGTATCATGTCTCAACATGATAATTAATTAGTAGACTAGTGTTTTTGTTCAAGTTAAACGCTGCATACCAGATTAAGCTAAACTTTGGCTCAAGAAACGCTAAAGTTAGCAGTAAATATTTCAAATTAACATGCTTATGAAGTGAAATGCAAATTGTGTAAATTTAATTAGTTATTATTATTATTATGTTTTATATAAGACACTTTACCATTTGTCATGGCATTCGTGTCTGATTAATTTTTATTACTATTACACATATATATATAATCACAAAGTTAGTTAAATTTTTGTAAAGAGATTACCGTGGTGAATCAAAATCCGGACGGTACCAATATCCGGACACTCTGTTAATATTCATTAATTTCAGCTTAATTTGAATGTTAATATGTTTGAAATTTATTCTTACTCTTTACTTTAACCACTGAAGATTATTCACTATCATTTCAATCTAGTTTACATTGCCAAATAGTTATTAAAAATAACAATAAGTTAGATGTTTTTGTCGGACGTCATTCCATCGCGGTTCATTTTAGTTCAAGTTTAACGATCTCTGCACGCATGAGCCAAGGCACGAACAACGTTTAGTTAAATGAAAAGTGCGTGAAGTAGAATTTTGTGGAGTGTTTTGAACAAAATTAAGTGCAAAGTGATACTTTCAATATTGGATAACACCACTGGTGTGAAAAAAGATGCAAATGTGTATTTAACAGTGTATAAAGGGACTGTCCGGGATTACGAGCCAGTGATTTTAAATCCGGACAGCGTGTGAAAGATCCACTTTTCACTAGTAGAACTGTTTTTATTCCATGGAAGATAAAATAAGAGAAGACTTGAAAAGTATACATAAACAGTAGAGATGGTCGGGTCTCGGGTTTTCAAACCCGAAACCCGACCCGAACCCGAACCCGACGGGTTCGGGTCGGGTTCGGGTTTGAAAATTTTATTTTTTTCGGGTTCGGGTTCGGGTCGGGTTTGACGGCTACAACATTATCGGGTACGGGTCGGGTTCGGGCTTGAAAAAAGTCGGGTTTAGTCGGGTTTGAGTCGGGTTTGGTGAGAATGGTGAAACGAGTAACAACCTAAAAGCTTCCCAATGCATCAGAAACGATGAATTTATAATCTTTTAAAACTCGGGTCCTATTCGGGTTTTTCTTAGAATTTTTTTCGGGTTTCGGGTCGGGTTCGGGTTTGAACAGCGGAAATTTTTCGGGTTCGGGTCGGGTCCGGGTTTGCTTTTCAATTACAGTCTCGGGTTCGGGTCGGGTCCGGGTTTTAAGAAATAAAATAAGTCGGGTACGGGTCGGGTTCGGGTTTGAAAAATGTGAAACCCGACCATCTCTAATAAACAGTTGTGAGTTATCAGAAGACTGGACAATTTAAGATCAATCGTGTATATCTTTCGTTATCACAATCAAGCCACACGTAAAAAGGCTCGAACAGCACGCGCTTTGGTTCAGGTAATTAAAGCTCTAATTATAGTTACGTTTTGTACTTCGTGACATTATAGGGAAAATACATACATCGAATTGATATAAGAAAGATATTTGAACAAGTTTGTGAAGTTTTCTTGAAAAGATATACAAATATTACATATTATATCATATGTGTCCGGATTTCGATTCGAAAGTGTCCGGATTTAAAAACATCATTTGCATTAGGTGTCCGGATTTAAAGACAAGATAGACTCCAGTATTTTATTGATTTATTTGTAAAACTCTTGAATAATTCCAATAATTCCATGACTTTGATGAAGATCTGAAGTGTAAGAATGTGTTACAAAATAAAACATTACGAAAATTCTAACTAAACACACTTAAATCGTAGTTTGAACATTCATGTCGTCTTAAGCGTCCGGGTATTGATGCACCACGGTACATACATTAAGAAATTTTATCACTGCTTTTTCGGATTCTGTATTGTACGCCAGTATTTCGGCCAGTGAACCGTTGATACCGCAGTTTTTCCTGTTTGATTGGAGTCCTCTACATTCGACCAATATGTGCTCCACCGTGAGTTGCACTCCACAGTGCCTGCAGTTGGGAGGGTCGTTATGATCCATTAGGTACGCATGTGTGAGCCTTGTGTGACCTATTCGGATGCGAGTCAAGACTCGTTGCTCGGAGGGGTTCTTCCTATCCGGATATTTTCCAGGTGTTGGTTTGATTGACCTAAGTACGCAACGTTGTTGATGCCATTGTGATTCCCATGGTGTCCAAATTCTTCTTCTTTCGATTTCTCTTATAACGTCTTGTGCAGGTAACGGGATGTCCTGAAGTGGTTGATGTCTACCTTGTTTGGCTAGTTGATCGGCTGTCTCATTCTCATCAATACTGGAGTAACCAGGGATCCAGGTGAATGTTACATTTTGTCCTACTATTTTTCTCTCAATAGCTTGTATCCAGGGATGCTTAGATCGACCACCGGCGAGTGCCTCCAGACAGCTGGCTAAGTCGGTCAGTATGATGTTTTTCGCTTGGCCATTCAGCTTCGATACAGCCATCATTAGTGCAAACGCTTCAGCGGTAAACACACTACATGTCTCAGGTAACCCGTAGCTAAAGTGACTGTCATTCATAACTATTCCTGCGCCTGTTTGATCACCATATTTTGATCCATCCGTGAATATTTGTTCGTGAGTACGATATCGGACGTTGACAAGCTCTTTGTACTTTTGAACGGCAACGCTGTGGTTTGTTCCAGCCCTTATGGTGCGCTTGATCTCGTTATCAATGTTTGGTGGTGGAACGTACCATTCTCTATCGGAGGATCTAAGAGTTTCATGAATTTTTGGAAAAGACCATCCCGTTTTTTCCAGAACGAGTCTTCTTGCCCTTTGCACTAAGGGGTAGTCGTTTGCTTCTTCATTTTTTTCAGCTAGTCGAACAGCCAAAACGCATAGGCGTTGAATCAAGGCTGAGTAGAAGTCGGTCCATCCAGTCTCAGCCATAATAGATGTTATAGGGCTAGTTTGGAATGCTCCAGATGCCTGTCGAGCCACATCGTTATACATTGGTTCTAAAGTGCATTGCATAGTATCGAAGTTAATGCTCGTAAGTCCTATTCCAAAATAAAGTTTGGACAAGATCAAGGCTGATCCTACTTTCAGTAAGCTGGATCGGCTACTTCTTTTTAATCGGTATCCAAGAATGCGTATGATGTTCAGCCTTTTTCGGCAGCTTTGTTTAACGGATGTAAGGTGTTTCAGAAAGTTGAGCTTGCAGTCCAGTAGAACTCCGAGAACTTTCATGTACCTTGTGTGAGGGATTGGGTTAGAACCAATCTTGATCGCCTTACCACTTTTTCGATGCTTTAGGTGGCAGATATGTAGTAGCTTTGATTTTGTGGGAGCAATAGTAAAACCTATATTCGAAGACCATTCGACAGCAGCTGCAACCGCTATTCTCAATTTACTGCGAATTGTGACATGGTTTTTACCCTTGACAATCAGAATGACGTCATCTGCGTAGAGTAGAATTTCAGTGTCACCAGGTATAGCGTTGAAAATTGGTTGCATAGCTACTAAGAAAAGTGTGACAGACAAAACTGACCCTTGTGGAACCGTTTTCCGCTCTTCTAAGGCTTGACAGTGATCCGTTAGCAGCTACCCGGAAAAATCTGTCAGTAAGGAAGCTAGAAATGATATTCATCAGTCTCCCTGTAACCCTCCATTTTGTCAGAGTGTGAAGGATTTCTGGTCTATACGTTGTATCATGTGCTTTTGATATGTCAAGAGATATGATCTCGACGTGTTCGTCGTTTTGGAGATTGATTATAGACTCCAGTTTGGCAAAGTGGGAATCGACTCCTTTCCCAGCACGAAAAGCGTGTTGTCGAGAGTCTAGTTTGCCAGTGGATTCTATCTCTGTCATAAGACGGCGGTTTATAATCCTTTCGAACAATTTTCCGAGGCAACTTAAGAGTGTTATCGGCCTGTAAGCCTCAGGCTTGCTGCGATCCGCACCAGGTTTCGGAATGGGGATTACAGTACCAATTTTCCACTGCGCAGGGAAGATCCCGTTGGCCCAGATACGGTTAAATAGTTCTAGAAGGGCAGTTTTTTCCCGAAAAAGGTAGCCTTTGGAGTAATTGGTAGCTTACATTGTCAGGGCCAGTAGAAGATCCAACACGTCGGTCGAGTGCCCACATCAGCTCTTCCACAGTCAAATCCGTGTTATATCTTTTGTGAAGATTGGGACGTTGAGTTACGCACCTCGTACGCTTATCTTTTTTGTGCTTTTTTCGGAATTTTTCAGGGTAGTTTGCATCAGACGACTTCTGCTGATATTCATCAGCAAGAGCATTAGCTACCGTTGGACCGTTGTTGGTGTGTCCAGTTTCCAGATTCAACGTATTGCGTTGCCGTTTGCCCTGTAGCCTGTTAATTTTATTCCAAACCTGACTAGCTGGAGTATCTGGGTTTATGCTTTCGACGAAGGCGTCCCAACTACTTTGTTTGGCTTCATGGATAGTTTTTCGGCAATGTGACCGAGCTTCCTGGAATTGTTTAAGAGCGACGATTTTTTGTGGATCATCATCACCCAGACAACGGAGGGCCCGTAGGCGTTTTCTTCTGGATATTATTGCTAGGGCCACTTCTGGATTCCACCAAACAACAGATTTTTGCCCAATGTTTCCTGAAGTTTTAGGAATGCTTGCTTCAGCAGCAGTTATAATCCTATCAGTAAATTCGTCTACCGATAGAGTATATCCAGGGTGTAGTGAATCAGTTGTTAGCTGTTCGTATAGTTGCCAGTTAGCTTTTTCGAAGATCCATCTGCTCCGGCATTTAGAGGTAAATTGATTACAGTACGTTTCGAGGAGTATAGGTAGATGGTCGCTTCCTGAATAGTCTAGTAGTGTTTTCCAGCTGAATTTGGCTGCATGTGAAGTGCTGCAAATGGAGACGTCTAAGGCCTGGGATGCTCCTGTGACTGGGTCGATACGAGTGTACGATCCATTGTTGAATACCACCATGTTGTGACGTACAACTAGGTCTAAAATACCTTCGCCTCTAGTTTTAGCTCTCGATGATGGTTGAGTTATTTTGCTGCCCCATGCGGCATGATGAGCATTCAGATCCCCCAATACAAAAATGGGTTTTGGAAGTTCTTCCAAAAGATCTCCAAACAACTTTACTGCATATATCTCCGAAGGTGAAAGGTATACCGAAACCACTGTGATTGTTGTTGGCGCGAATAGTTGAACAGCTACGGCTTGAATGTTGGATTGGAGCCATATTCTCTGGAAAGGGGTGCCATTTTTTATGGCCATTCCGGCGCCTTGTCTTCCATGTGTAGAGCTTTGGCTTAGAAGCAGTTCATATTCCTTTACTAGGCAGCTAGGTGCAATTCTATTGTAGTCAGCATTAGTTTCCTGTAGGCACACTACCAAAGGCTGATATTTTTTTATTAGAATCTGCAGTTCAGACAGATGAGTGCGGAGCCCACAGATATTCCACTGAATGGCAAATGACGATTCGGTTCTTTGTGCTGTTAGACTACTGGCTTCTGAGTCATCCGATGCTCGTGACGGCGATCGTGGCGAGTTGATGCCGTTCATTTGACTCGAGGAACGGGGTGAGCCAGCGTCTATTGAGAACCTGGTGTTTCTTGGGGTTGATGGAGGTGCATTGGATTTCCATGTGACGTCATGGCTTGCCTCGGTTTGATTCCAGGAGCATGATCGGAACTCACCCATACTTCCTTGTTCTTCCGTCCCCAGAAATGTACGGCTGGAGTATGCTACAGAACTTTTTCCTTCTCGTCGAGCCACGCTGGTAGGCGATGCGTTGTTGTTGTTTCGATGATGGTAGTGGATTTCTTGACCTGGGTTTGTGGGAGGTATAACTGGGTTGAACTGTTTTGTTTGTAAGGAATTTGAATGAATACTTGCCCGGGATAGCGTGCAGATCACGTCGACTGCCGCCAGAGGCTCTTCGGAATGTTCCGGAACTTCTCTGGTCAGGGTCGACGTGGTAGGCCTCGCGCTTGGCGAATCATATGGTATTGATGGCCTTGTTGTCTTAGTTGGCTTGCTGCATTGCGAATCGGAAAACGTTGGGGATCTTAGTCTTTTTGTTGCAGTTACGGTTGTTGTTGTGCTGTCTTGGTTGGTTGTGCTGTGGGATACGCTAGTGGACGATATGCTGCTGTACACTGCCGGTCTGATGATTGCTCCTGAGTCTGGTTTGGTTTGAGGGGTAACAAGGTTGAACTGTTTTTTTGGTATATAATTAGAGGAGGTACTTGCCCGGGATAGCGGGCGGACCACGTCGACTGCCGCCAGAGGCTCTTCGGAATGTTCCGGGACTTCTCTGGTCAGGGTCGACGTGGTAGGCCTCGCGCTTGGCGAATCATATGGTATTGATGGTCTTGTTATCTTAGTTGAGTTGCTGCGTTGATTCCAGGAGGACACACGCAGTGTAATGCGTTTGTGGCTGTCGCCATTCGATATCCACCGGATATGGTCTTCCATGCTTGGAATGGGGGAGGTAACAATACACTCTCCCTCTCCTTGTTGAGGTTTGCCGGTTGGCGACATAGTGTTCTTTACTGTCGGTCTGGTGATTGTGTTATGCCTTGTTTGGAGGAAATAAAACCGAATTTGGACTGTTTTATACATGCATAATTTGAAAAGATACTTACCCGAGAGGATGGGCGGACCACGTCGACTGCCGCCAAAGGCTCTTCGGATTGTACCGGGACATCTCTGATCAGGGTCGACGTGGTAGGCCTTGCGCTTGGCAAATCAAAATAGGTTCTGCTGGTTTGCTAATATGATTGTTAATTCTATCGTATTCTTCAGAAGTAAGCGAAGAAACAACGTTGTTTCTGCAGAGATGTGAAATTCGTTCTTCCATTTGCCTGTCCTTTTCCATAGCGGGGTCGTCGTTTTGAAAATTCGTGAAAAACTCTCTTTGGTGATTATTAGCCATAATTCGTCTCGATGTTAGTGGGTTTATTGCTTGTTTCCGGTTGTGCAGATATACGTTTGCCCCGGTTGTTGATGACTTCGGTGGGTGACGTTTCGATGGGCCTTTTTCCGCTTCTACTACGAGTTTGGACATCGTAATCCAGTTTGTTGCTTTTGCGAATCTCTCGCCGGCGGGCCGGAGGCGAGATGAAGGATTGGTCCTTTCGAGATAGCCGGTCGGTATTGGAAACAGATTGGGTTGTTTGTGATACAGATCTCTCACTGGAAGCTGAAGGTCGTGGCTCTTGGGGTGCTGGCGAGTGGTTTTGTGCGGATGGTTTTAACAATTTCTTCAAGTTGGTGAGTTCCTTGGTCAGCATGGCAACTTGTTTTTGAAGTGCGGCTATCACTTGGTCTTTCGCGGCCAATTCTTGATGCATTTGATTTTGGATAATTCCAGCGAATGTTTGCTTTTTGGTTTCTTCGGCACAAATGCGTCTGGCTTCAGCGAAGGAAATTCCTTGATCAGTTTTGAGTCGAATGATCTTCTCTTCCTCTTTGAATTTCGGGCAGTCACGTGACGTAACTTGGTGATCCGTTTTACAGTGAAGGCAGTTGGGTGGATTAACACACTGCTTTCCTTCTGGTACGTCATGTGGGGTTGAGCATCGCAAGCAGATTGTGGTTTGTTTGCAAACTTTTTTCGAGTGACTTTTGCAGCGCAATTGAAGCAAAGCAGGGGAGAAGGGTAGTAAACACGCACTTTAATTCGCATGAGGCATGAAGTACACATGATCCGGAAGAATTGTACCACGGAACGAAAGAACAAGCAATGGAGTGTTTCTCAATGCTCCATTCACTCGTTTTTTTATTCTTCGCACAGCTTGCACACCTTGTGATTCCAAAAACTCCAGGATTGATTTCTCATCTCTGTTTATGGAATCTGCATCAAACACGATTCCTTGTACCGTATTAAGTGTTGGATGGGGCACAATCTCAATTTTCGTGCCGTCAGTCAACTCAGTCATTTTGGACAGCTTTTCTATGACATTGGCAGAACTGGCACGCAGTAGGTAACGCGACCCACGACCTTCGCGGGTTGCATTAAGTGCTCTAGCTTCTTTTGTACCCACAGCTAATTCAATTGAGGTTCCCACAATGAAAGTGTCCGGCAGAGGTGTATCCTGAGTTCTTTGACCGCTGGTTTCCGTGTCATTCACTTTTCGCCGAAGAACTAACACCATCACTTGCTTAACTCGTTTGGGACAACTAGCCGATCGGGACAATGTGTTCTGTTCTCACTATCGCAACAACGTTTGTATGGTCACACCGCGTGATATTTTCACAATCAGTTCACTGTTTATTAATCGACTTTTCGGCTCGATTCACCAGAACTTCACTTCACAGAGGTACACTGTAAGTAGAACTTTCGCGTGACCACTAATGGTGGTATTTTTGAGCGGTAACTTAGATACAACTTGGTGATAAAATCGGAGCGATTTGCACTTATTGTTGTACTATCGTATCCCGAGTACGATGTGAAATTTAATTAGGATTTTAAAATATTTCAATCTTCTGCAATTTTTTGAAAATTCTAAACATTTCCTTGACTTCCATAGACATGAAGTTTTTCCCAATATTTGTCCTAAACATGGTTCCGAATGTGAACGCGTTTCTGCTTCAAAATATGTGCCAAATTTGAATTTTGAGAAAAAAAGGTATATCTTAAGGTACTAATTTTGAATTTGAAAGTATGTCTTTTTTCTTAAAATTGTTCGTAGGTTCGATTAGATAAAAAAGTGATGATAGCCATCAGCTATTTTGCGGAAACACCGTCTTCCTATTCACTCAGCACAGTGGTGTTTATTGAACACATAGCGAAGCATACAGTACTCGATATTATTTTACCGTATTTTCGGCAGCCAAACGTTCGGTATTCAGTTCGGTAATCAAATTGGTTACAGAACGTTCGGCAATGCATTTGTTACGAGTCAAACATTACCAAAATTTTCCGGTATTGATTTTTCTACAGTATGCACTTTTTCAGTGATTCTGGCAAAAATGGTACCAGCTTTTTCAATACTTTTCAATTTTATTAAGATTCAAATCCTTGATCGGAACTTGGAAGAAATTCCAGAAAGTCTTTATGTTTCTGATAAAACTAACGTTTTTGTTCATATTTTTTACCGGTAAACTTCTGAAATAGCCGGTAACTGCATTATTTATTTAATATATTTCTGACAGTTCGACAGTTAAAATCAATCATCTTCTACATTTGCCGTAGTTCGATGAACTCAGAATACGTTTCACAATTCATTCGATGTTATTATACCACTTTTTGAGCTGGGCAAGATATTTTTCAAATTAATGATACTTTATCATTTTCCGTCGTTTATGTGGTATATTGAATAAAAGAAAATCACTCGACTTCTAGTCTTCATTAAAAAAAACACACGCACACATTTAAAGAGTGTTTAAAGAGTATATATCAAATCGATTTTGCAATCCAACGAATACAATGGTGACGTCCTCTTTATTACTTGCCGTTGCCATATGCCATTTGAACGGCAATTTTTTTTGTTATGTTTTCAACAATGAAAGGAACTTTTTAACTTTTCTCCGCTTTCTCTAGAATTATGATTTGACTAATGTTCACTTTTACCACAATTTGGTTCGCAGTACAAGTACAAATTTGGATTTTCACTTCCAGTAGTCGTAATAATATTTCACAGTGTTAGTTTTCACAAAGCACACAATATCTCAATAGATTTCAGTAATGTTGGAACTACAATGTAATTATAATTGTATAAATGCTAGTTCCATTAAAATTTTGATTCAAGACGATTTGCAATCTTGCCAGCCGAATCTGTATGGCAAACTGAAAAAATATATTGCTTTTTTTGAGATTTTTTGACTAATTTCGTTAAAAGCAACATGAAGCAGGAGTAAAAAAAAAACTAGTGTCTTAGGTAAAGTGATAGATTATTATCTTAGCAAAAGGTAAGTGGTATTTTCGAATCATTTTCAATAACATTTTTGGGTTTCGCATTTCGATGGAAAGGTCCAAAAACTACAAAATCGATTTGATACACCTCAAAAACTTTATCGAATTGGCTCATTTTTGGGCAGATAACTTGTTTTGATAAATTAGTTCAGAATCTGATCTGGTGAAAGTGGTGTTTGATCCTTCGACCTTGACGCTTGCTCCTGCGGGGGTGGGTGATGAGGGCAGAATCAAACATGTTGCGCGTCGGTCGAGTGCAAGGGGGAAGACAGCCTTGCTCTGAGCAGGCTTTGCGTATCGAGCAACTTTAAGTTACTCACATTTGCTCTGAAATTAGCGAATCTCAGCAAGGGGGGTTTTGGGGGTCAAATACCCCCCAACCCCAGCGCCGGAAAAATTTACTAAGTATATTTTTGAAATTTATCACTACATAACGTACTCAAATTGCGGATCAGTAGTTTGTTCATTTGAAGTCTTAGTTTTCTGAAGAAAGTTTTTTTGCGTAATGCAGCTTTATTAAAGCTAAACGACATTTTTCTCCTATTCATGAAAAACAAACTGAAGACAAACGAACATTCAGATGTGCGAGACCGGATCTTATTCTTGGCAATTTTGATTCACTGCTGTAGGAAATGGTTTTGAAGGCTACTATGCTCATATCTGGTTATAACATGTGTCGTATTGAAGTGCTTCTTATGCAAAGTTCCAGACAATTCGACCTAGAAAAACCCCCACTTGCCAAAGTGGATCACAGAAGTGCCCAAGTAGTTCTTTACACCTTTTCAACAATAGGGTAACGACTGTTCATTTCGTTCATAACCGCTTGACGCCAGCGGCAAAAAGTACAGGCAACAACCTTTCGAACATTCAGTTTCTTTCATTGGCCTCCGAGCGACGACACTGTTGTTTGTATTCCTCCCGCTGATCGCGCTACGCTGGATTCTCAAATTTCTCAAACTTTCAACACAAGCGCATGGAAGAATGGTAATCGGAGAACTGTCAAAACGTATGGAAAATAATGAAAAACGTAAATTACTTGCAATTAGGAACCTGGATCAAAAAAGTAGTGATAAGAAATCAAGTGAAAAGTTAATACATAACTTTTTGTGTTTAGTTCATCTCCCGTGGTGCTTTCTTTGCTTCAGGATTTCGTTTTTACTACCACTGAAAAAGAGCCATCTATTACCTTTTCAGTTTTGAATATCGCCCTATTAATTGATGCAGTATTCTAAGCACCAAAAATCTTTAAATTAGTTCAGAATTTACCCAAATGTTACAACTTACAGATATGCTTCGATTTTATTTACTCAAGGTTACAACAAATGTCGGGAAAAAAGTTTATTATTTTATTTTTAATAAACGCAGTGCATATCAATTATTGTTTCGAATAAAGCGGTATAGCTCTAAAATATAACACATAACACTTTTCTTAAATCTAATAATCGTTAAAAGGCTCCACCAAACTGGTTTGTATAATTGTCGCAATTCTTTTGCATTGTATTAACTAATCCACTGCATAGCATTAATTTTCTATGAATACTTTAAGATTAACGTTACAATGCTAGAATAGCGCTCGGGCTCGCAATGAATCAGTGGCGAAGTTGTCACGATAGTTCAACAGAATCATAATAAAGGTGGTCTCGATTTGGGGGAAAATTCATTCAAATGAAGCTAGCTAACTCTCTTCCAATATACTTTCTAGTAATAGATCTCAGAGTTACTCAGAGTTGCTCAAAAATAGCTCGAGATCTAGCTCAAGATCAGTACCGTTTTGCATCGAATTCCCGGACGCTTCGAAAACTGGACACTCAGTACAATTATAGCTATTTCTACATGCATATGTACAATAATTTTGAATTGTTATATATGAATCGATGCCCTGATTTATATTTAACATGATATTGTAATTTTCATCCAAGTAATCTGGAAAAATAATTAATAAAATTTAAAACCCTATGGAGGGAAACAAAACATAACTTCAACTCCTGGAATCTGATTCGCGCTCCTGTATTACTTATTCTATTACACAGTAATGATCCTTCCGCAGGTTCACCTACGGAAACCTTGTTACGGCTTTTACTTCCTCTAAATCATCAAGTTCGGTCAACTTCAGCGATTCAAATGTAATCCCGAGGGACACTTATTATTAAGCAGAAGAAGCAAATGCAACCTTTTCATAAACTTGAATGCTTAGTGCATTTAAGCAGTACCCATTATATTATAATCAATATTAGCTTCAATCGAATGTTATTTTTGGCGTTGACTGATTAAATTCAGATTTACTTTATTATACAGGCTTAAGCCTTAAGTGGATTAATTTATTAAATCATACAGAAAAAAAATTGTTTCTTTTATTTTATCATACCTTTATGGTGTTTGTATAACGTGTAAGAATAATTTCTGACACAAATATTGATGAAATTCGAATAGTTCATGATAATTTCAGAGTGTCCGGATTTCGAAGCTAAAATGGCCAGGTTTCGAAGCATGGCTCATTCAGCGTCCGGATTTCGAAGCAAGACATGCCACATATTTCCACATATTCAAAGCAAGACATGCCACATATGCCACATGTTTCTAGTGGTTTATATCCCATTAAATGTTATTTGTAATACATTTTTGCTCTCAAAAGGCACACATATAATATTTTTTTAAAGTATGTAGTTTAAAAAAATATTTTATCGTCTTACATAAAATTCATTGAAAAATGTTAGATTGAAGCTATCTAGGTGCTTAAGTCTCCGGATTTCGAATCAAAACGGTAGGCTGTCCCACCCCTAGGTCGAGTGCATGGCATAAAAATTAACAAGGCAGGCTGATTGATTGATTGACTCTTTATTAAGGAGAAATTCAGCCCGAGGCTAGTTCATCCCTGAAACAAGGCAGGCTCTATACTGATGTAAATATCTTGTTTGATTGTAAACATGTGACGTCACTCCCATCGTACCATGGTACATGCATAGACCTTCCAGACCACTAGAGCTTTTTCTTTTCGCAAATTTATTCGAGGTGTATAGAAATGACGTCGTCAAGTAGCTGTCAGTTTTCGGAATATATCACCTTCTTAATATAGTACACCGTGGGTCGATGGACAGTTAAATGAAAAAGCACCGCGAATCGTTAGTAGTGTTTGATATATTGATCGCATCGCTTGCTCCTGCGTGGGCGAGTGACGAACACTTGTTCGGCGTACAATGCGATTATCGAATTATTGCGCGATTCCGATTAGGCGTGATTATACCATGGATCACATCACCAACCATTGGTGACTACCAGATCTTTATCTTATCCCACTAACCCAATATCCTCCCCATGATAACTGTGGAGATGCAGAGATATATTCGGTCTCTAGTAACAACCTGAGAGTAACAACGGTTGTCTAACTAACATTCCTTCCCTTCCCGATGACCGTAAGGACGTGGCCGGTGCCGTTATTGTCTTTTAAAATTTGAGCTCTCGATTTGTGCACATTGAAGAATGGTAAGTTAATCCCAAGCCCCATTCATTGATTCCCTGTGCAACTTCGATTGTTTTGGTCAGTCACGGAGTACCAACTACGAATTGTACGGTCATCTATGCTCATGCTCATAAGTTCAGAATCTGATGTGGCATGGAAGCCCGGAGAACTTTTGGTCTATTATATTGTTTGCGTTTTGTTTCATTTGATACATGTCTTTTTAACCGAATTTCATGGAATCCTTTGAAATAAATATCTATGTGGACGCTTCTATGGAAAGTTTTGCAAAGGTTTCTGTGCAAACTTCGGTAGATGCTTCTGTTGAGACTTATGTGTATACCTATTATGAAGGCTCTACGCGAGTTGCCTATTCGCACAAATTCCATGCACACGCGTCTAGCCAGCTACGAAAAATCTGCGTAAAATTAATAGTACGATATTTGGACCGAAGCAACAATCTAAATCGTCAACGGACTCCCGTCATCAGTCAATCTTTTTGCAACAAATTGATGAGATGACATTAGACGATACGACTGATGACCCGATAAATCGTTCGAGGTCTTGCGAAAATACTTCATTTTTTGAGGTGCTGGATGAAGTGAATGGCTCTATTGCACTCCTACCAGATAAGTTTGTCGTCGGTGCAAATAAACGAGTGCAAATTATGGCAAACCCGTCCAGTGGCTCAGGAAGTAGTGAAAATTCACCTCGTATCACTGTTTCCACTCCTGCCGCTACCAACAAGCAAACGTTTGCTCAAAATGACCGATCTTCTCGTCGACATACGGATAGAATCACCAATCCTTCCGTACTTCCCGGTGATAGGATGTCGGTGACGATCGCAGGTGATAGATCGCAGAATGGAGTGTCTAGGACTCGACCTGAAGCTCCATCGTTGAAAGTCGCCAACACCACATCCGATTCCCACGAACTGGAGTCCTTCTACGTCACTCCTTTCGCACCTGATCAAAACGAGGAAGAAGTGAAACGTTATGTCAGAGAAATTTCCAATGTCCACACATCTTTAGTGAACGTGGTCAAACTGGTACCTAGGGGTAGGAACGCCGAAGATCTTTCTTTCGTATCGTTTAAAGTGACTGTCAGTAAGACTGTCTTGAATGTGGTCGGTGATCCCTGGTATTGGCCGGAAAGAATTACTGTACGTACTTTTGAGCCCAATCCAAAAAACGGTTCTGCAACACGTCTTCCAGTAATTCAATAAATAGAGAAACTACGAATCTTCCACAACTCACGTTATCCAGGAATTTCTCCGACCATCGATCATACCACGCAGACAAGCTCCCTGTTTTATCGATTAAAAAATTTCTGTCCAATGAAAATTCCACAAACATCACATACTCCACTGACACCCAACGCGTCCACCCGTTTCATCCGATCTGGGGATCATTCTGATCAACATTTTGGCGAGTTTTCGTCACCTGATGACCCTGGAGCATACCACTTTGCCGCACTTCCTGTGTCACCAGGTAAGTTTTTCAGTGGTATATGTCCCGCCGAAGCAGGGGAAGATACTACTCAAAACCTGAATCGAGTATTAAACTTGCAGTCTACCGAACATCCTATCGCGTATATCAACCCATATGGTGAGCATCATATCCATCCGTTTTACAAGTCGGCTGATGTCTCAACAGCGTACCACTTTGCTGCACTTCCTGTGTCATCAGGTGAGTTATACAGTGGTATATGTCCCGCCGAAGCAGGGAAGGATGCTGCACAAAATATGATGAGATATCCAAATTTCCAGCAACACCACGAAACTGCAACCTGCATTGATCAAACGGACAGGGCGGTCTGTGAATCATCATCCAACGATCACAACATCATATTACCAACCATCAATGCTAGGAACGGTTTTGACGATAAGAAGTGTAGTCTGCTTGTCTATTACCAAAACGTCGGTGGAATCAACACTCGCGTTTGTGATTATCGCCTCGCGTGTTCGGACTCTAGCTACGACGCGTACGCTTTCACTGAAACATGGTTGAATAGTGATACGATATCCAGTCAGATTTTCAGCGATACACTTATGGAAGGGTGTTCATCACTTTCTAAAAAAAAGGAACTAACTTCCATAATCACCTTTATTCACATATAATATTTTTAAATTACAAGTCAAACACACTTTTTAGAGAACCTCACTGCCCTAGCTCTAAACTAACACTGCCTGATCTTCCCTAACTAGTAAACTAGTAACCTACCTAGCCCTACGGTCAGCTGGGAACCATCGATGACGGCGAGATGTTTCCCATGCGATCGTCACGTTTGTGATGCTGAGGTCAGCTGGGAATCGCTGGCGCGCGATGTCTCCCATCCAATTGTCACGTACAGGATCGGATGTCCGTTGTTGTTGTTTGCCTGGCGCTAACTCTGGCGTGGGAACTATGATGTGGAAGAACTTGTACAATGATGTTTGGCAGGTTGGGACATAACTATACTTACAGCGTTTTTTCGTTTGGATCGCAATCCTCAAAATAGTTTGAAAAACTCAGGTGGAGGAGTATTATTAGCAGTAAAAGCCAGCTTTAAACCTAGGCAGTTATCAGTTCCGAATTAAGAAGCTATCGAACAATTATGGGTTGCTATCAGCTTTCAAACTAACACGTTGTTCATTTGTGTCCTTTACATTCCTCCAGACCGCTCTCACGATATGAATGTAATTGATCAACATGTTAGCGCGTTTAATTGGATCACTGATAAGATGAAAATTAAGGACAGTTTACTGATACTTGGAGACTTCAACATACCCGGCATTCGTTGGAAATTCAGCACATCGAATTATCTCTATCCGGATGTTACTAGCTCTTCAATTAGATCATCAGATGCTACGCTCATTGATAGTTTAAACATGGCACGGGTTTCTCAGTTGAATTACGTTGTAAACCACAACAACCGAATACTGGATTTATGCTTTGGGAGCATTGATGGAGACGTGCGTTTCTCATTGATCGAGGCCCCTTCTTGTCTTGTTAAACCAACAACGCATCACCCGTCCCTGCTGATCGAAGTAATAGGTGCAACGCCCTGTGTTTTCGTAGAACCAGTCGAATCGCTTTACAACGATTTTAAACATGGTGATTATTCTTGTATGAACACCTTTTTCTCCAATATTAACTGGCTGGATGTTATTAATCAGGATCTCGAATTATCAGTCGCAACATTCCCCAACATAGTTCTTTATGCTATAGACCCAATTTGTTCCTAAGCGTATCCATAGACCTCCTACAAATCCACCTTGGAGTAATTACCGTTTGAAGCAGTTGAAAAGGTTGAAACGGTCTACCTTACGCAAGTATTCGAAGTTTAAAACCCTGAGCTGTAAGCTAGAGTATCATGCCGCCAATGTTCGCTACAAACGACTAAATGAGAAACTGTATCTTTCGCATCAACGGAAAATTCAACAGAAACTGCGTCATAATCCCAAGCCATTTTGGAACCACGTCAACGAACAGCGGAAGGAATCTGGTCTCCCAACGGCCATGTTCAAAGACAGCGTTGAGGAATCGTCTACAGAAGGCATCTGCAATCCCTTTCTTAGTCAGTTTCGAGCGTCTTTACATCGGAGTATCTGGACGAACAACAGGTTTTCTTAGCAGCGAACAATGTTCCCGTTTATCCTCCAGTTGGTGATCACCCATTCGTTAATTCAGAATTTGTCTGCAAGAATTGCTCTGCTTTGAAGGCGTCAACTAGCTGTGGTCCGGATGGTATTCCTGCAATAGTTTTGAAGAATTGCTCAAGCATTCTATCCGTGCCCCTATCACAACTGTTCAACCTATCTCTACAAGCAGATCATTCCCGGAATGTTGGAAAAAAATCGTTCGTCTTTCCGGTGTTCAAAAAAGGCAACAAAACGTGATGTCAAAAATTATCGCGGTATATCTGCTCTTTGCGCTGTGTCTAAGTTGTTCGAAAAAGTGGTTCACAACTTTTTGCTGCACAATTGCCTTCATTTCATATCGGAACACCAACATGGTTTCATGCCGAAGCGTTCAACGAATACCAACTTAGTAGCGTATACATCATTCATTGCAAAGAGCTTCAAAAAGGTCATCAAGTAGATTCCATCTATACGGATTTCTCAGCAGCTTTTGATAAAATCAATCATCAGATAATTGTTGCCAAGTTTAGTCGTCTCGGTTTCTCCGGATCTTTTATTGATTGGCTGAAATCCTACTTGACTGGTAGGAAAATGGCCATCAAAATTGGAGATTGCACTTCGCCATACTTTCTTGTTACCTCTGGAGTACCACAAGGCAGTCATTTTAGGGCCATTGATTTTTTTAGTGTACCTCAATGATGTGCATTCGCTGCTTAAGTCATTCAAGCTTTCATTTGCCGATGATTTTAAGCTGTATTGTATCGTCGACGATGTCAATAACGCTTGTTTCCTTCAATTCCAGCTTGACGCGTTTACAGTTTGGTGTAAAACGAACCGCATGGAGCTAAATGCAGACAAATGCTCAGTAATATCATTTTCCCGCAAACGCTCTACGTTTAATTTTGACTACAAGATTGGAAGTACTGTCCTTAGGAGAGAATCGGTGGTTAAAGATCTGGGTGTGTTATTGGACTCTAAGTTGTCCTTCAAAGAACACATTGCTTTCGTAGCCTCCAAAGCATCTAAAACACTCGGTTTCATATTTCGTGTTGCAAAGCAGTTTAAAAACATTCAATGTTTAAAGTCTTTGTTTTGTTCGCTAGTGAGGTCAATATTAGAATACTCGTCAGTAGTCTGGGCGCCCTATTATCAAAACAGTATTTCTCGCATAGAGGCAATTCAGCGCAGATTTGTACGCTTTGCCTTGCGCCATCTGCCATGGAACAACCCAACTAACTTACCCATTTACGAAGACCGTTGTAAACTGATTGGTTTGGAGTTTTTAAGCGTCCGCCGTGAAATTTCGAAATCTTTGTTTGTATCAGATCTTCTGCAATTGAAAATTGATTGTCCACATTTGCTGTCGCTTCTCAATTTCAACGTACCTCATCGTCCTCTTCGTTCTAGTACTTTCATATTTCTCCATGGTGCTCGTACTAATTACGGATATAACGAACCGTTTTCCGCTATGTGTCGTTCCTTCAATCGTTGCTCACATGAATGTGATTTTCATATCCCCGTACTACGCTCCGAACGAAATTCTCTCAGATTATTTCAGAGTCTCATCAAAATTCTCGTTGAACTCTTTTTAAGGCTAGCAAATTAAATCGTTTTTATGTTACTATTAAGAAAATAAGTGTATAGTATTAAGTTAAATTGTATCATTTGGATTGTATGTTTTTCTGTTGGTACTAAAAGATGAGGAGGTTTTGCGCCCATTTGAGATAGAGCTGAGGTGCTCAACTCAAACGGGCTTTTCCCTGCTCCAAATAAAGAATAAAGAAAAGAAGAATACCTATGTGGAGATTTGTGGAAAAAAGGTCATACACTAAATAGAGCTCAAACGCCCTCTTCCCTTATTTGTTACGTCGTGAAGTTGTGGATGCAGCCGATCAGAAACAAGCCGAAGATGAAA
>NW_018735985.1:0-23173 GCF_002204515.2 Aedes aegypti
CTGCATGTGACGTTGATATTTTTTTATTCTGTACGAGTCTCTCTCAGCAGTTATTTAAACTATTAGTTAAAATTTGTCATTTCGTCATTTCATAGTTAAAGCGCAAATCCAATTATGGCGGAACGGCAACGGAAAGCGAAACTTGTTCGCCAGCATGAATCGCACCGTTTCGACTGAGCTTTCAACGATTGAAAGTGAACCAACACTGAGCCGACAAGCATGTTAGGGCTTATTCATAAATTTCATAACGCTGAAGGGGGTGGGTGGGAGTCCTCTTGATGTTATGGCTCATACAAAATTTGTAGAATGTTTATACGAAAAGCGTTACAAGGGGGTGGGTGGGTGTCAAAAATGACCATTTTCAGCGTTATGAAATATGTGAATGAACCCTTATAGTTCATGCTGGCGAACCGGTTCCGCTTTCCGTTTCCGTTCCGCTATCATTACGTTTGGGGTTTATTCACATATTTCATAACGCCGAAAATGGTCATTTTTGGCACCCACCCACCCCCTCGTAACACTTTTTGTATGAATATTTTCCAAATTTTGTATGAGCTGTAACATCACGACGACACCCACCCACCCCCTTCAGCGTTATGAAATTTGTGAATGGGCCCTTGGGCCTTTATTTTCCCCTCAAATGGTTAAATTGAACTTGACGGTCGACTTGGGTTTGGCTTCGATTCATCTTCACCTTAAACCAACGGAAAACATTAAAAAATTGAGTAAGGGTTTATTCACAAATTTCATAACGCCAAAAATGGTCATTTTTGACACCCACCACCCCCCTCGTACCACATTTTGTATGAATATTTTTCGAATTTTGTATGAGCTGTAAAATCTTAGGGACGCCCACCCACCCCCTTTAGCGTTATGAAATTTGTGAATGGGCCCTAAACATGTATTTTTGACCTGAACTTAAGCATTTGGCACTAATATTTGGACAGGGCTTTAGGACCCTATTTTGAAACTTTGGATTCTGCACTCAGAGGGTAGTCACAGAATGACTAAGTTTAAGTAATTTATGACTATTTTCTATCTGCGTCTTTCTCATTCTGCATGGAATTTTATTCCTATTTTTCAATGCATCTGGGTTGAAGCATCGCTAAGCTTCAACCCAGTCGAAATGACAGTTAGTATGAAAGTTCACAGCAGAATGAAAGAGAGGCAGAAAGAAAATAGTCATTAATGCATAAACATTAGTAATTCTGTGACAATTTTTAATTCTGAGTGTGGTTCAATTTTCAACGTAGATCAGAATATGTTTAAAACGGGAGCCAAAAAACAAGCCAAGGGCCCATTCACAGATTTCATAACGCTGAAGGGGGTGGGTGGGTGTACTCATGACGTTACAGTACTTACAAAATTTATAAAGGGCTTGTTCACAAATTTCATAACGCTGAAGGGGGTGCACGGAGAACTTTGGAAATACTATTTAGGGTATTATTTAATACAACTGTGGCATTTTAAAATTTTAAGCATTGTCCAGCGTATGAAATATGCATCATCAACATATGTTTTATACTTTACCATGCATATTTGAAAATTATTACCTTCAATGGATTTTGACTATTGCGTGCTATACTTGGGACTTGGTGATTTTTGTTATCAATTTCAGCAGCAACCATTCGCTTCTAAAAAACGTGTTCGTGAGTTTTTTTTTCTGAATTTATCAGCATTCAGATTTATAAATCAATAATTCTTCGGACTCATAGTGTCCCAAAGTAAGTATCAAAGACTACCCGGATAAAAACGTATCATTCAGTGAATGGAATAAACCATTAATGTGTAGCGGGCCCCCCGGCTTGGTCACTGGTTTTTTTTCGGAATATTGATCAATCTGTTTCTTCTCAGAATTTTATTTATTACTAAAAAGTCGTCACAATTCACTAGCTTTCCGCCCTTAGAATCGTTCTTAAGGAATCGATGGAGACACTTTCACTTTTCCCTCGATTCTGATCGCGTATGTGGGTGGTTCTACCAATTTCCCGAAATATACTTTATCCACCTATACTTTATCCACCTTATATCACTATCAAACACTCTCGACCCGAATTGGCCCGCTCGTCAATTTGGCAGAAAATGCCCACTGAACTTTGAACGAAAAATGTCGAAAACGAACAGACCGTCAGAACTGCGGACGTCGTACACTTTCTTCACACCGAGCCCCTTTCCATCTTGGCGGGTCGGTTTTAAAGGGTTGATTCTACTCCCAGAAGAGGAACTCACTCTCTTAATTGGTAGAACTTGTCGTCTTGTTCTAACGATCCGTGAGCGATGAGCGTAACAAAATCCGCATGTGAGTCACCGTTCTTCGCGGTTTGTGGTGTGGCTGAAATGAAAAACTTGCAAAACAATACGATTACCCGCCGCCTATAGGGCTAAGCAAACCAGAAAGCTGCGTAAGTAAAAAGTTCTCGCGCACGTTTGTTTGCTTTACTCCATAGCGGTAAAATTATGTCACTTTAAATTTGGCACTGTCGGCCAAGGTAAAACAAACAAAACCAAATTGACTTCTGGTTTTTTGCAGTTACGCAACAAACCACTGCAACGAGGAAGCATCCGTTACTTTGCTTCGTCAGGCTATGTGCAAGAAAACCATCATTTCCCGGATACGTAGAAAGTGTTGGGCAGAGGTGGACACGGCACAACGGAAGCGAAACACCGAAGAAAAGGAAACCGGACAAGGAATGAAACACTTGTGTGAATGAAACGAGATAAACTTTAATGCACGTCTGCTCGGGTTGAATATAAACGGATGAATGAAAAAAGCACACTTTGCTTCGTCTTCTCCTTCTCATTGATGCGCTTTTGGCGCGCTCGCACGATGGTGCAGTGGGTAGCATTCAGGGTTGCCACCTTGGTTACCACTCACCGAATACTGCACGGAGAGGAAACAGCATTGCATATTCCATCACTCCTCCTCAATGCTGATCCTCGCTGCATTCCTCGGAATATCTCCTCCTGACTTCTTGCGCTCCTGCCGTCAGCTCTTGCTATGCCTACAACGTATTCCGACAGATGACTAGGCGGGACACCTCGATTACTCCTCCTGGATCGACGCATGTCTTCAGGATTTTCGTCCGCACTAGAATCTTGAATTTCTTCTTTCACTTGCAACGGATCTTGTTCTTCTCCCGTATCGTCCAAATCAAAATAGTCTTCTTCCTCACTTTTGTCCAACTCGGATCCATCGAAATTGTCCACTTCGGTAGGTTGTGCCCCCGAGAACCACTCAACTTCACTACCTTCATTCACTTTCTCCCGTGATGAACACTTCGGATCCTGCATTTCCAAGAATTTCGCATCTCGGCTTATCGTCACCATATCCGTTCCGGTATCTACGAACCGGTAGCCTTTATGCTCCTCCGAATAACCGATGAACGTCAACTTCCTCGCTTTGCTCTCGAACTTGCCACGTTTCACTCCTGGAACATGAACATATGCCGGACACCCGTATGCCTTCAGATGCCCCAGCTCAGGCTTGCGACCACACCACTTCTCGTACGGTGTCGTATCTACTGACCGGGACGGAAGCCTGTTCTGCAAGTATGCAGCAGCAACGCAAGCTTCTCCCCAATAACGCTTGTCCAAACCAGCATCCAACAGCATTGTTGTAGCCATCTCCTGTAGCGATCTGTTCTTCCTTTCCGCCACTCCGTTTTGCTGAGGCGTATACGCAGTCGTATACTGTGCCGTAATACCCTCGTCAGCAAAGAACCGTCGCAACTCTTCGTTGGCGTATTCACCACCGCCGTCGGATCGGATAACATGTGGTTTCTGCCCAAACAAGTTCTCCACGTACCTCACATATTGCTTTATCTTACCAGCAGCCTCCGATTTCTTCTCCAGTAGATAAACGACCGTGTATCGACTGAAATCGTCGATCATCGTCATCAGAAATCGTTTTCCACCAGGTGTCGTTGTTCGCATTGGACCACAGAGATCTGTTTGGACCAACTCCAAAACACGCTTCGACTTTCTTTCCGCTACTTTCGGAATCGGATTCCGCGACAACTTACTCTCCAAACATGGCTCGCAAGTTTGTCTGATGCCGCAATCCGTGATCTTCACGCCTACGCCCAATTTGCCATCGATAATCTTCGACAATACTGCCGGGTCTCTGTGCCCGAAACGCTTATGCCACTGATGTTGGCAGTTATGATTGTGCATCTTACCTTCCACTTTCCTTGCGACTTCCGCCAGCTTCAGCTTGTACAGGGATGCAGCCTGCTCCCCGGCAACAACCACCCTACCGCTGACGTCGCAAATAGAACAACCATCCTTTCGGAATTTCACCACAAATCCTTTCGCGGTTAACTTGTCCACAGACACAAGTCCACTTGTGAGGGAGGGAACATACAACACATCGCGCAACTTTACTTCGATTGTATTTCCATCTCCACCTACACACAACACTACACCATCACCGCATCCAGCTGTGGCAGCAACTTTGCCGTCGGCCAAAATCACATTTGGACCAGACTTGTCTTCGAACGTCGTGAAAAATTTCTTGTCACTTGTCATGTGGCAGCTCGCTCCACTGTCGATGAACCAACATTCACGCTGTCCATCATCCGCCACCATGAAGCACACACCGGCACTGCAGGTTTCGTTTTTCACTTTCTTCGCATTTTGCCTGCCGCTCGAATTTTCTTCTCCAGGTTTCTTCTCGGCTTCACCGCTTTTCTGCTTCGCCAGATAAAGCCGGCAATTCCGACGTACATGGCCAGGCTTTTTACAGAAATAGCACACACGTTCTGAAACACCGCCCACACTTTGCATTGCACTTTTCATCGCTTTCATGTCAAACGATTCACCGGATCGTTCCTTCCGCCTCTCGAATTCATCCAGTAGCTTCGATTTTACCAGTTGCATGGTGATATCGGCATCGGCACGACTCTCTAGGGCCGTCACCAATGTTCCGTAGGAGTCAGGCAAGCTGCGCAGGATCATCGCGATCCGCAGCGACTCTTCCAGCGGTTGCCCCGCATTCGACAAACGGTCGAATAAATCTTCCAGCACTACCAAATGGCACTCGAGATCACCACTTTCCGCGAGATTCACACTGCAAAGCTTTTTCAATAAAGACACACGCGACGTAACCGTGTTCTTTTCGTGGTATGCTTTCAACTCATCCCAGAAAGCTTTCGCACTGTCCGCGTTTTTCACTAAACCGAACTGATTGTCCTCGATACATAAACCGATGGTGGCACGAGCTTTCCGGTCGTCTTTCGTCCACTGATCGGTAACCGGCTCCGGCTTCACATCGCCCACCACATACCAGAGCTCCTCCCTGGTCAGAAGCATCTCCATCCGGAACTTCCAGATCTGCCAGTTGTGGTTGCTCAACCTGGCAAACGCGAATTTGTTCTGCTCCGCCATTTTGTTTTCCGAACTGAATCACCACAGCAGGAAACAAAAATTCAATCACACGCGGCGCGAACACCCGAAACAGGAAAACAGTTTCTCACACTTTCTTCCTAAACTATCCGGAAATTATTTTCGGATTTCCTCTGGGCCCATAACCTGTTGGGCAGAGGTGGACACGGCACAACGGAAGCGAAACACCGAAGAAAAGGAAACCGGACAAGGAATGAAACACTTGTGTGAATGAAACGAGATAAACTTTAATGCACGTCTGCTCGGGTTGAATATAAACGGATGAATGAAAAAAGCACACTTTGCTTCGTCTTCTCCTTCTCATTGATGCGCTTTTGGCGCGCTCGCACGATGGTGCAGTGGGTAGCATTCAGGGTTGCCACCTTGGTTACCACTCACCGAATACTGCACGGAGAGGAAACAGCATTGCATATTCCATCAGAAAGTACCGTATCATGATGCTAGGCTGGTACAAATGTACAATATAACGTATTGGATACAATACAGCTTTTTGTAATTGAATGTCGAAGCAATATTATTCTTGTTTGGATATACAATTCATAAACAATATAATATATTGTAACAGAACATTGTATTGTTTTTAATTGGTTTTATACCTTACAATTTTGGTCAAAATCCTATTTTCGCGTAAAACAACTGTTGCTTTTTTCTATGTAGCTTTGCTGAAAGAAATAAAAAAACAAATTCAGAAAGCAAGAAATGTTGGGTTAAAAATATTCAAAAAGTAAAAATAAGTAGTTTTTTAGAAGTCACTTGACATTAGCTGTAACGACGAATGCAACCATGATACAGTTCGTTGAATTGTTTTTGTATTGTACAACAATACACGAATTGCTAATCAAGACAATACATTAACATTATATCGTATTGTATTTTCAAAATGTTTGTATGAGAAAATATCTATATATGTATTGTTACGATACTTAACCACCCATACATTATATTGCAAAAATCTCATATACCATACAGTGAACTGTTCAAAACAATATATTGTACTGTAATTGTATTGTTATTTTACATATACTGTATTGTATTTCCAATATACTGAATGGTACTGTTACAATACGTTATATTGTTTTTGTATTGTATTTTTTATTCGGGTATACTTAACAAATAGACTATTTCCGTCAAAAAATGTTATTGGCTCATAAGCTTCCTTATAATTTACTGAACAAACTTTATTAATATGCTTATAAGTTTTGAAGCCTCTAACTATTGAAAAATAACGAAAAACTGGCGGCACAACGTTTCACCCCACAGTGTCCTATGAATTATTTCACTCCGATTTTTCTCATATGTACCCCTATTTCCCCTACAATTTATCACCACCGCGGTGATGATGAACTTCTGATCAGCTGACTGCCAAACATGACAGTTGTATTTTGTTTATGTTATTATTTATCATTATTCATAAATGGATGCAGCTCCGCTCTTTCATTCTGGGAAAGCTTCTACTTCTGGATCCACAGGCCACATCCTCGTATTCTGCTAAGGTCACCGAAACGTCCGCGGCCATCATGGAAATAACCTCCACTACGACGGATTACAACATCTACCAGTTCCACCATCAGAACCGTAGTTGATTGATGGTATTGTTTGGAGGGTCGAACGATTGCCATCGTCATAGTAGGGTTCATTCACAAATTTCATAACGCTGAAAATGGTTACTTTGGACACCCACCCACCCCCTTGTAACGCTTTTTCTACAAATTTTCTATGAGCTGTAACGTCACGAGGACACCCACCCACCCCCTTAAGCATTATGAAATTTGTGAACAGGCCCGTACTATTTGTTTTTTTTTTCTTGCAGCATATCACTTCCCATTTTTTTACCACCCAGCATTGGGTACTTGTTCCAGCCGCATTCAAATTAATAGTCATTCCTTTCAAACTAGGTACTGTGGGGTTGAGATAGTCGTAGATCAAGTACTTCTTCCTCTTCCGGTCTCAAGGCCGTTGGAAAGCTGTCGAAGATTTTTCTAGTTAAAGCTCAAAATATAATTCTAATAAATTTAAAAAAGCTGAAAATATCAAAATCGAGAGATTTTGTTATCCAGAATCTCAAAGATTTGCTGCCCTAAAATCTATAATGTTCCGGATTTCCAGTCCAGTCCAGGCATTTGTACGCCTATCTTCAGAAGGAAAGTATAGCCATTGATCCCCGGACCAGGTCCGTCACACTCGGGCTCAGATTGGGTACCACTTCTAGTACTGCATTTGGTCCCTCGGTAGTACAAAAGGTACCCAAGTTTGACAGATCGCAGTACACTTTTCACGGCATTCTAGATTACCTTATGAGCCATAAAATTTTGGGCAACTGCAAGGGACATGGAGGTCTTTAATTTGTCTTTGCCCGGACCGTAAAGGCCTAAACGCAATGCTATAGCGGAACGACAATGGAGGCGAAACCAGTTTGGCCAGAATGGATCACACCATCTCGACTGAGCTGTCAACGAATGGAAGTGAACCAACACCAAGTCGACGACCATGTTATAGCTCATGCTAACGAACCAGTTACCGTTGCCGTTCCCCTGTCATTAGTTTGGGCCTTTATGTTTGATGGGATCGAAATATATTGTCTCAAATGTATGGAATTCTTTCTAGGCTTCCGTGTTTAGGCATCAGAAGTAAACGGACGAATGCCGAATGATGTCAGGCCAGAAAAACAGAAAATGGTTCAATAGGGTCCTAAAGCCCTGTCTCAATTTTAGTGCTAAACGCTTAAGTTTAGGCCAAAAACACATGTTTACTCAGTTTTTTAGTGTTTTTCGCCCAAAAAACATTGTTTTATGCTTTTGTTGCATTTTGTCACACCCCTTGGCTTAAACTCAAATTTTAGGTAAATTTTGTTTCCCGTGTACTTTCCAAAATGTCAGAAAGGAACAACCCCGCAGTGTTAAACCTAAAACCCCTGTGGTGTTTTTGTCAATTAAGCGAACGTCAAACATGATCTCAAGTGTCAAGGTTCATTTACGAATCCAATTTTTAAATTAAAGTTTTAATATCTTATAACCGTTATTTGAGCGGGAAAAATTGCTAAAGTAGTTGCAGTAACATGCTCTTTCGTGTTATTAAATGAAAACATGATTTCATTAAACATTTTAGGACCCTATTGGAGGTACACTAGGCGAACCGAACTAGGCTTTCTGCACTTGTGGGACATTGAGTGGGTCTCTGTTGTGCGGTAACTACCCCAAACCTTAAAAGTCAACAGCATGGAAGTATAATGAGTGGTTGTGCCTATAGGCATTTATGGGAAGTCCAGATACTCTCCAGATACCAGATTCAGATCAAGATACGGCTCCAGATACCACAAAGAATTGAAAAAGGCCCCTAGTCCTTTTAATTCAGCATAGATCGCTTCCGAAGGCTTTACATTAAAATTGAATAATCAACATTATTTATTATTTAATGAATATGTACATGTACTTCTTCCAAGAATCTGTTAGAAATACCAACTTGAATGAAGGTGTTCGATTATTATTCAATTTAGAGGATTGGGATTTGTTACTCGAGTTGTTCATCCTTCTTGCGTCCACTGAAAACACCCAGATGATAGTCATCCATACCGTTGATGAAGTTTTTCCGAAGCATACTGGTCCCGCCGTTCGTCAGGATATTCTTCATACCGTTCAGATTGTTAACTGCTGAGCCACCCGTCAGGAGCGAACGGAGAATGCGAGCATGCATGCACTTCTTTTCGCCGCCGGAGTTGATAAATTCTTGAACTGATTATATGATAACTCCAAGATTACGTGGTGTAGTGGTATATTAATCATAGAGTACATTTTTGTTTAACTGTTTCCGGAGTGCACTTAAATCTGAAAATAATAGCGATAGATTTCATAGTCACAAACCAAACCAGTAATTTATCAAACTTACCTCATCTGGAAGACAGCAGGTGGGGCGATTAGGTTACAAAACAAAGGCCTCAGCTCGTAATGAATACGCATCGTAATAGTTTATCACAGAATATTTCCTCAGAACATGTCGAATAAGTTATTAATTAAAAAAAATGCAAATACTCACACGATGTGATTTCTACCACGATTGAAAACACGATGAAACGATTGACATTTCAAAAAGTAAACAACAGCTGATGATAGGGTTATCAGTTAACCGGTTTTAAATCCTCACTTCTAGGGTTACTATTTTCGTTCCGCATGTCTCAAAATATTGAAAGATTTCAAATTTTTGAAATTTTGTCAAAAATTCAAGAATGGTATAAAAAGAAAAATTCCAACGGGAGTGTTAGTGAAAAATAATTATCTTTCGAAGAAAAATATAAAAAACGGGTGTTAGATCTGACGGAAATGGTCTATTGAGTACGATTAACAAACATCTGTAAAATTTCAGCCACCCGGCGTGAACCTGACTCGTGTTAAAAAAAATCAGATTACCCGAGGATGGTAAACAAGGCCGAGATAACCCATAGGATTGTAGTGTTCCTCCTGTTGAAGAAACGGCGGATACCGTTGGAAATTTTATATGACCGGGTGGGCCGCCTGGAAGACATAGTTCAACATCTTCCTCAACCGGTTGCGTGTGTTTTCGGATGGAGTGACGACGGAAATCTGCAGAATGTGACCGGACCAAGGGGTGGATCACTCTTGATGTATTTGATGCATCAGAAGATATTGATGCATTTGATTGCATTTAAATGCACGCATTTCCCCTAATCCATGGATTGCTACAATGTTTGATTTTGATTGTTGTCAAAGTGTCAAACTAGTCAAACCAAAAATTACAACTGCTACAAGTCTTTAAAAATTCATTGGAATCTCAACAAACCACCGAATGACCCGGGCCCAGGCCGTTTGCGCTCCTTAGGCGAAGACGACAATCGGATTTTCAAGCCAAAGAATGATGGTATCGTTGCATAATCGACAAAAAATCAAATATTTTATATTGCAGCTTGGAGGCAAGCACGAAGAGCTCGTCGGATGCAAGAGAGCGACCGTATCATTGGAGAGTTGATGTGCCGGGCGAGGAAATAAATCGGTGCAATATTTTCTTAAGTAGCTGATATTTCTGTAGCAGATCGCAAGTAAAGATCAATTTTAACGAGGATTCTGTTGTAGAGTGAAGTAGGACCAATTCAATATAAGCAATCAAAAAACAATAAAAAAAGAATCTTTGGCGAGGGAAGTTTTTGTCACTTATTGATTAGCTCTGTTCTTTATTATATTTAACTAATGTAAATCTAAAGTACGGGACATGATGCAAACATTTTTTATATGAAAAGCGTATCACGACCATGAGTTTTTCGAATACACAAAAGTATCGTTAGAATAAGGCCGTCACGAATAAAATTTACATATACTGCGGCGCAATAATCCTCAGAATGAGAGATCTGCCCTTCCGAGGATCTTCCGAACCACATTTTTTTTTAATCTGACAGGAATCTTGATTGATATTTGCCGTGTAAAAAGCCTATGTATATGGTTAAGCAGAGCCCCAGCCATATGTAAGCTGATAGAAGTTGTATGCATTGTTGAATTATTCAATTATTCATAGATCTAGGCAAAATTAGGACCCTCATGCGTAAGGCAACTTTTTTAATAAGTAATTATACATTCCTTTCTTCTTCTCTATGAATTTATTTAGAATTGTTTATCAAACATGAATGTATACAGAAATCTTGAGAAAAAATAAATCACTAGCCGGGTCAAAAACATTCAGGATTCACATGCCTTAAAATGCTACGTTAAAGAAGATATGCCTCTAATTAAATTGATGACCTGCAAAGAATAATGAGTAGGTTAAATAAAGTTTATAATTATCATTAATTGATCGATTATTAAAGTTTTAGGCTGACCAACGTTTCATATAACGAGAAATTGAAATTTTCAAATTTTTCACAACAAACAATGGCGTGTTGCTATGATGATACAGTGCTCTCAGGGCCAAGATGATGTGAATGAAGGAAAAATGCATTTGATGCAAATTGATGCACATTAGATGTGCATTGAAAAAGTGATCCACCCCTTGGACCGGACGGTACTGGTGGCATTTAGGAGGTTTCGATGGCAGACATATCCGGAACTTTGCAAGACGTCGAAAGGGTTCCGAGAATTCCGATCATACCTGGGTAAAGCAGCTGTGTTTAATTTCTAAAATGATCGAAGCACTGCATCGTCGTTCAGTAAAAATGGGGTAATGAAGCTTGTTTTTGAATAAATGTAATATTTTTGTCAATTTATTCTTGATTTTCTCTATCCAATTTGCATATTTCTGGCCATGTGGTTTGGATGTAAAGAAAAAACAACGGCCACTAAATAATATCGCACAATTAAGCATTATGATTGATAAAAACCGTTTATATTATGGGGGTATAATTAAACAATATTCATTGCATGGGGTGAATAGACTGAATATGGTTTTAGTATGATATTTAAGCCTTATAGTATTGATTTATTTAAGCGTGTGGGTGGGTATCTTCGAAATGTTACAGCTCATACAAAATTCGTAGAATATTCATACAAAAAGCGTAACAAGGGGGTGAGTGGGTGTCAAAATTGGTCATATTCGGCGTTATGAAATTTGCGAATGAACCCAAACAGTATGGTATTTGTTTCGGTTCACCGTGAGGAATCCAGGATTTTTTTCTTGCAACCCATAATATATTTTTCCATATAAATTTTTCCCGTGTGCCTCTGTCGCCCGGGTGATCCAGCATTGAACGCACTCTCAGCGGAAGCGGCGCTTTTTCTCGGCACTCGCGCCGCTTCAACCACCGCTGTCAATTTCAGTTCAACCTGGTGCTGTCAAAGTCCTTTTCCGTTTCCTCTTTCATGAAACGCAGTCAAAATGAAAGCTAAAGGAGTGGTAAAATCTTGAATTTTATTAAATTTTCCCTAGTTTTCGGGGTTTAAATTATCTGAAAGTGAAGTGTTTCTGCAGTTTTTACGGATGGTCATCGAATTATGCGCGATCGGTTGCGTTTTGTTGAGAAAATCCCGAAATAATGAGTGTTTTGGTGATGTGTTTTTCTTTCGATCCCGGCTGTTTGTCGGCTCGATCCGAATATAGTTTGGAATCGGTTGATATTTGGCCAATTATTAATGAAAAGCGTTCCATACAGTTTCGGGACTGAGATATAGCGTTATGTGATTCTAATCTAAAATGTTCGTCCGGGCTTGAGTGTGAAAAATGGACCAGATTCGTGATGTAAAACTTGGTCGAAACGAAACACTTCGCTCGCAGGAGATCTGTCAAACTTCGATTGCGCACCTAACCTTGCTTTACTGATATTGTTGTCGTTTTTTGTTCCGTTTCGCCGTAGCTGAAGGAATACCAGGTCATCGGGCGTAAGCTGCCCTCGGAGAAGGATCCGAACCCTCCGCTGTTCAAGATGCACATCTTCGCACCGGACCAGATCGTGGCCAAGTCCCGCTTCTGGTACTTCCTGCGGCAGCTGCGTAAGTTCAAGAAGGCCACCGGAGAGATCGTTTCGGTCAAGCGCATCCTGGAGAAGACTCCGCTGCGCGTCAAGAACTTTGGCATCTGGCTGCGCTACGACTCGCGCTCCGGTACGCACAACATGTACCGCGAGTACCGTGATCTGACCGTTGGCGGTGCCGTCACTCAGTGCTACAGCGACATGGCCTCGCGTCACCGTGCCCGTGCCCACTCCATCCAGGTGAGTTCCGCTTGATTTGACATAGGTAGTGTTGGAAATCTCGATCGTCTCACGAAAAGTGACCAGATGTGTTTAGCTCAACAGCGCAGGGCTGGTAGCAGGTCTCTCTTAAGAGACGCGTCTCTATTTCAATGCAAGTCTCTAAAAAGCCTCTATTTTAAAGAAAGGTCTGTAAAGTCTATTTTAACCAAAATGGCATCTGAAGTCTCTTATTTTTTCCTTATTCTGCTGTCAAATTTAAGAGGAATCAGAGAAATCTTCAAAAATTATTTTGCAAGCTCTCCAGAAATTTATCCGAATATTCCCCGAAGAAAAGCTTCAGGCATTTTGCTAATGATTTCTACAGACATTTTTTCTGGCATACATTAAGGGACATCTTCAGAAATTCCTCTAGCGATTCCTTCATGAACTTTTCAATAAATTCTTTCAGCGATGTTTCAAAGGATGCTTAGAGAAATTTCTTTAATGCTTTCCAATGCTGGTAACAATTCCCAGAGACTACCTCAGGATTTCTTCAGTTGTTGCTGTTATAGATCTCCCAAAGATTCCCACAGGATTAAAAAAAAAACATCCAAAAAAGTTAATTTTAGAGTTTATGAAGAAATTCGCTTAGGAATTTTCCAGCAAGATCAATAATTCCTTAGTTAATTTGAACAGTTATTCTTCCAGGCATTTTTATATTAAATTCTTACATGAGTTCATCCACATTTACTTCCTGGAATTGCTCAAAAAGGAATACCTAAATATTGGAGATGCAGAGGTAAACACGGAAGGTTACAGACTAATATTCCTCCCCCTAATCTCACCTGACTGCAAGGACGTGGCGTTATTGACTCTGTATAAATAGAAGCACTGAATTATGCACACTGAGGAAAATCATGGCAAATCCCAGGCGAACTCCTAGTTGATTCTTTGTGCATCGTTACTGACTTCGGTCAATCACGAAATAGCAACCTTAGATACATGTATATGTAGGCAATCTAAGCTAAGCTAAGCTAACAATTTGTCGAGTAAAATCTTTATAGATTCTTTAAGGTGAAATATCTCGGAATCCAAAGATGGCCGGCACAATGGCCGACTTCTCCCGCTACTCACGTTTTTAAACGCACAAAACTGGAGAAATAGTTGACAAACGTTCCTGATCTTCTTATTTGAAGCTTTCTGCTAGTGCTCAAAGCCAAAATAAAAAGTTCACTGTTGTTGGATGCTTTCTTCGCGAGATTTGTGCCTTTGAGGTTTCAGTGCAATCTAAAGAGTTGATCCCAAACTGTGTCACCTTAAAAGTTAATTGAGGGTTACGCACGCACCAGCTATTACTACATTAATAATTCCAGTAATTCATCCAATCGATCGATTCTACACAAATCTCTTCAGGGATTTCGTCCGATATTTTTAAGGGATTCATGAAGGATCCTCCAAGATTTCCTCAAGAATCCAGGATTTATTTCTGATAACTTTGTGAAAGTTATCCAAGGGTTACTTTAAAATTCAGTTCTATCAACTTTCATCAGATGTTACTTTAGGATGTTCTCCTGAAATAGCTCTCGGATTTAACAAAAACTCCAATAATTTCTGAAAAAAATCCTTCACATTTTGCTGGAGCCATCTTTAAAGTATTTAAAACAAAACTCTTGGAGAGCTTCCTTAGAAAGTCCGTAAAAATCACGTAATAAACTACTGAAGAGACATTTGGAGTAATATATGAGGTAAACTTTTGGGCAAATACCAGATACAATTCCTGGAAAAAAATAAAAAAAGATACAGAAAAACGAGCAGTGTGGTAATACTTCTTGTATAACATTTTCAAAAAATATCCTATTCCCAAATATTCTATTCTCAAGAAACATTGTCGCTACCAGACCTGCTTCCGAGATACTTTATAGACGACTTTTCTACAGTTTCTTCAGGAATTCCTCGATGAAATGCTCCAAGAATCTTAATAATTTCTCCTGAGGTTTTTATTTTTCTTTATCTGGTCGCCGTCGAATTTTGGTTCTTATTTTTGTTCAGAATACCTTCAGGAACTTCTCGTGCAATACTTCTAATGATTACTTCATCAATTTATCTTTATATCTCCTAAGAATTCATCTAAAAATTCCACCAATCCACAAAGAATACCTAGATTTTTAAGAATTTTCTATTACCTTTAACATTTGTTAAGGCGTCCCAATGAACGATAACACTAGTAACATGTAAGAAAAAGAACATTTTATTCTTGTTACTTGAACTTTCTTCTGTTCAGTTATGTTTGTTGAAATGATTCGTTATTTGTCGAATTTGAAAATCGAATATTACGTCGGATAACTCTTCGGGAGAAATCAAACGGAATCCATCTCAATAAAGTATTTAGAAACTTTTTTATGTGGATACACCTATACCCCATGTTTTTATGTTTTTGACTAGCTTTACATAGACATTGCACGAGATTTCCGTGCATTCTCTTATATTGGAACTTTTCAATCAACGTCTTTCTTTTACTCGGCTGTCCGAAGTAAACATATTAATATCCTAATATTTAGCAACCTTTTTTTTAGAGAAGTTCCATGATTAGGTCTGCGATTAGGCAATGATAATAGCTTTTAACGCTTTGAGTATAGTGTTTCTTAAATTATTGTTATTATTATCTTTATTAACGAAATTTGTTCTTAAATTATCAGCACGTTCTGTTGTTCTATGATAATTGGGTCCTAAAATTTGTAATGAAATCTTGTTTTTATTTCATAACACGAAAAAGCATGTTACTGTAATTACTTTAGCAATTTTTCCCGCTCCAATAATGGCTATATCATGTTTAAACTTTAATTTAAAAATTTGGCCCGTAAATGAACCTTGACACTTTTGATCATGTTTGACGTTCGCTTAGTCGACAAAAACACCACAGGGGTTTTAGTTCGACCACTGGGGTTGTTCCTATCTGACATTTCGTAAGGGACACTGAAACAAAATACACCCAAAATTTGAGTTTAAGCCAAAAGATGTGACAAAATCTAATAAAAAATTTTTTGGGCTTAAACCAACGGAAAACATTAGAAAATTGAGTAAACATGTGTTTTTGACCTAAACTTAAGCGTTTGGCACTAAAATTGGGGCAGGCTTTAGGACCCAATTGTATACTTGTATACTTATAGCTACCTAAAGAGAAAACACAAATTCAATCTCTAATGAGAAACTTTTCACTTGCCCCACGTGATTAGAAAATTGGCGGTGTTTCAAATCAGTGATTTTTAGGTCTATGTTGAATTAATTCTAAAACTTTTTTTATTGCAGTTTAAAACTGTCAGAGTTGTCCCTTAAAAGTGGTACAGAAAATTATTTTCCGCAATTTTTTTCCACTGAAAATATTAAAATAAGATTGCACGCCGCCAACTTGTTACGGAGTGGTAGTTGACAGGTTAACAATATTTCGCTCTATTATGCAAAAATGTCTGAAAAATCTCAGAAATCTCTTACCTATCGTAATGTTCTCAATGGCCTCAAAGGTTTATGCATGATTTTGAAACGTTAATTCACATATTCAGTAAAATATACCACTTAGTGTACCTTATATTGAATTTATTATTGAATTCTACTGGTCTGTAAGTAATCTCTGAAAAAATCTTTTAATTGTGCTTTAGAAAAAAAAAAGATTCAAAGCAGATGTTTGGATGCAATCTACATGTAATTCAATGATGAATTCCTGGGAGGACATGTGTAATACAGCAGTGAAATTCTTGTCATCATGTAGCGAGAATTTCTAAAAACTGTTAGATATATTGGTAGAGTCTTCTCGGAGTATTAAAAAAGTAAGAGGTTGTTTCCGAGATACGACCGCTAAGTTGACGTTGGATAACGTTAGCTTTCTTCTATTTCCTGATTTAGGACCGTCACGAACTTATGACAAGATTTCTAGGTACTGACAAAAAAATCAGTGGGGGTTGGTGGGGGATTGCTCATCAAACCTTCCGGTCCGCCTCATAGTTACGTACTATTTGGTGCTGGGTGTAGTTCTTGTTTTCCAGCTGTATTGAAAAGCATGAGCCATAGTCTTTGGCATACAATTGGATCTTTCTTTAGCAGAAAAGAACCGAATATGTCTATCGACGACCGGTGATTGCTAGCCGATATAGTGGAGAGCTTGTCTTGATACGTTCATCGCTTCAAGCTAGTGAAAAAACTGAATACACTGATTGCCTGTTTCGATCTCAGAGCCGAACTAGGCATAGATCGTCTACATACATCTGAATCTACCATGTCTCCGATGTATTACATCGTTCCAGGTGGGAGTTATTGATATGTGAATATGGTACCATAACAGAATTTTTCATCTGGATGAAGTGATAAATCATAATATTCCGCAAACTTGTATACATCTACAGAAGTATTGCGTAAGTTACAGACATAGCAGAGTATTGGGTACATAGGAACCAAGTCCCCTGCCGGGTAGCGCGAAACTGATGAGCGATAGACAATAGAATCAACAACACTGCCATAAGGGATAGTAAGCATGTGACTATTGTCGAAACTATGATTAGGAGGCAAATCAACATCCCAAGATCAATTTTTTTGTTACAACCCAATGTAGGTATTATTAAATTAGGCTGTAGAAAATGATAAATATCTGATCACTTATGAATGTGTTGCAAGGTAATAAATGCTCGTAGTCTGTTTTCTTCGAATACATATGTATAAATTGTTAAAATTGCCGAAGCATACGCGGAATTTATTAAACGGATTATGAAATTAGGACTGAAATCATAATGATGATAGATTATCAACTTTCCTTTCGTCGTGCTATTTGTTACCGTTAGAATCACCAAACTGATTGGTTTCCCACTACATACACCAATACAACTGCACGAAAACTGAAGTATTATAATCGCGCGTTGAAACTTATTCAATATCCATATATTACATTAATAAATTCTTGTATACAGCTGGTATAAATAACAGAATCATCAACAGGAAAACAGGATGCTTGTTTTATTAAACATACTCAATCTGCACCTAAAATCTCGGATCCAAATAGTTTTCTAAATAAAAATTGTGTCTAAATAAAACGTGGAGGCCAACAAAACATAATTGAGTAGGAGTTTACAAGTTACTTAGGGCTTGAAAGCACATGAAAAGCAGTTTAAATTAATCTATTAGTAGATCAACACTAATGCTCACATTTCATATTCTCATTTCATCATGGTCCTCATTGCTCGAGCGGAGACGAACACCCTGGAGATGGAAAAATCGACAGCGCTACGATAAGGAAACGTAACAGATGAGAAACTATCGATACATTTATCAATTATAAAACCCCGTTTTAATGTTAACACTTTGTTTCTGTTTTTTTCTGTTTTTTTCGTTTCAGCAATCAAATAACCGAACCAACTCTACTATCTTTTCATTTCTTCTTCGTTATACTTATAGTCCTTCTGGCACTGAACCGAGTGGTGCGCCTTCCGCTTTCTTACTGGTGCTGTTTTTCCTGTACATTTGGCATAGTGTCGGAGGTGGTGTACTGTATTTGCTATACAACGCGCTACTTTCGATATTGTGCTTGGCGTGTGGGGAAGCAGTACTAGTGGTGAAGCGGAGGGCGCCATTCGGTTTAGTGCCAGAGGGACTATATATATTTAATGTATCTGAAGCTTGTGGACCGCTTTAATTCCGGCGCCTGCTGTGGAAGATCCCGGTGTGCTAAACGGTATAGGACATGTTAACGGGGGAGGCTTGGTAGGTCCTCACCCAGCCCGTGTCTAGATGGGCGGATAATTGTCTGCCAGGGTGTGGATTGAGCAATTACAATTACAATTACGAAAACATGTCATCATTTAAAATCTTGGGTGTTTTAATTTTCCTTCGTTTTCGTTATTGTTAGCTTGGCAAAGGATTAGAAAATAAAGTTCATCTAATTTTTTTCTTGAAATCTATACAAGATATCCAAGATAAAGCGCATCAGTTCGCATCCGGATGCAAATCCAATATACCACTTCCTAAGTGGAGTATCTTGTATTTGTTCCGAGATAATAAAATCAACTTTGCTGAGATAACGTTTGGAATAATTTTCCGCAACTCATTACATATGAAATGATAGTAGCGAATATATTTTTGTTATTTTGTTCTCCTGATGTAGGAAATTATTCAAACACACATTTCACTGGAATGATTTCTAGGATAAATTCTGAGAGGAATCTTAAGGGAATTTTCTGGAGTAATCCCTGAAGGTATTTGAAAAAATTCCTGGAGGTTTTTTTTGGGAAATTCTAAGAATAATTTTAAGGTACCGTGGGGCAAGTGGGTAATGGATTTCGCATAGGTTGGCATTCTTCACATTCTAGAGACTTTAAATTAAAACAGATGAGGTCGTGTATATATTTTTAGCTTGACTCCCACCAAATATAAGCAGTTATGCGTAAATTGATTTTTATGTAAAATTAAAGAAAAAGTACAGAAAAGTTTTTAAAAAACGTCTCTTTACTTTTCACTTGTTCCACAAGTGGGGCAAGTGAAAAGTTTATCGTTTTGAACAATAAATTCAAAAACTAACAGTTATATGCACGATTTCTATTACCTTTAACATTTGTTAAGGCGTCCCAATGAACGATAACATAAGTAACATGTAAGAAAAAGAACATTTTATTCTTGTTACTTGAATTTTCTTCTGTTCAGTTATGTTTGTTGAAATGATTCGTTATTTGTTTTTAAGAATATCGGATATGACGTCGGATAACTCTTCGGGAGAAATCAAACGGAATCCTTCAATAAAGTGTTTAGAAACTTTTTTATGTGGATACACCTATACCCCATGTTTTTATGTTTTGATCTAGCTTTACATAGACATTGCACGAGATTTCCGTGCATTCTCTTATATTGGAACTTTTCAATCGACGTCTTCCTTTTAATCGGCTGTCCGAAGTAAACATATCAATATCCTAATATTTAGCAACCTTATTTTTAGAGAAGTTCCATGATTTGGCAATGATAATAGCTTTTAACGCTTTGAGTATAGTGTTTCTTAAATTATCAGCACGTTCTGTTGATCTATAATAATTGCGAACCTTGTATACTTATAGCTACCTAAAGAGAAAACACAAATTCAATCTCTAATGATGAACTTTTCTCTTGCCCCACGTGATTAGAAAATTGACGGTGTTTCAATATAGTTATTTATTTTTTGTTTATGTTGAATTAATATAAAACTTTTTTATTGCGTATCAAAACCGTCAGAGGGGACTACTTAGAAGCACTACAGAAAATTATTTTCCGCAACTTTTTTCCGTTGAAAATATTAAAATAAGATTGCACGCTGCCAACTTGTTACGGAGTGATAATTGACAGGTTAACAATCTTTCGCTCTATTATGCAATAATGTCTGAAAAATCTCAGAAATTTCTTACCTATCGTAATGTTCTCAATGGTCTCAAAGGTTTATGCATGAGTTTGAAACGTTAATTCACACATATTCAGTAAAAATACCAATTATTTTCACTTACAACGCGGTACCTTATATTGAATTTATTATTGAATTCTACTGGTCTGTAAGTAATCTCTGAAAAAATCTTTAAATTGTGCTTTAGAAAAAAAAAGATTCAAAGCAGATGTTTAGGATGCAATCCTACATGTAATCAATGATGAATGCCTGGAGGACATGTGTAAATACGAGCAGTAAAATTCTTGTCATCATGTAGCGAGGAATTTCTAAAAACTGTTATATATTAGTAGAGTCTTCTCGGAGTATTTAAAAAAACCTAATGGGAAATCTTATCTCCTATTGGTTCCTGTCTCATTATGGTCTCATTTTCCAGACATGAGGTCTCGAAAGTTCCTAGTCTTCAGACACATAGTCGCTACCAGCCCTGCATGAAGAACATTGTCGAAGATCGCAAAGCACTTGTGAAAAATGTATTAACGTATGTTCTCTCTTTCCCTCCCATAAAACACCAGATCATCAAGGTCGAATCGGTGGAAGCCTCCAAGACCCGTCGTGCTCACATCAAGCAGTTCCACGACTCGAAGATCCGCTTCCCGCTGGTGCAAAGATACCATCACAAGCGCTACCGGAAGCTGTTCTCTTTCCGCCGACCGGACACCTACTATCAGTAAAGAATTCGGAGCCGCCGTTCATTGTACTGTTAATTCCACTCTTTTTAGGGAGTAAAAAAATGATGAAGATCCGTAAGAAATACTGTACCTAAGGTGTCGACTCGCAATTCATTTGGTGGAAAGAAAGTCCTTAGAAGGGTTATTCGACAGTCAGGGAATAATCGGTGGGTGCAGACCAATGTCCATGTGAGCATTACCAATTCCGTAAGGGAATACTAGATGACAATAGCAAAATTCTGGATCCAAATACAGCGATTCCTCCAGGACGTTATCGCCCATTTGTATCCCACCTATCCCATCTCAGTGTTGTTGGCTTCGCAGACGATATCACCCTAGTGCTCTAAGTCGAATTAATGAAGGAAAAGTAGAGTTGACAGCAGCGCCCTCTATCTCCATAGTTGAGGAATGAATAAAGTCTAGGAAACTAGGACTGGCCCGTCATAAGACTGAGGTTGTGGTGGTCAAGTACGCAAGTCCAAGAAACGGGTGCTCGGTAGGTGATTGCCCCATAGATCCTTAGGCATCTTGAGGTAATGATCGATGACAAGCTCAGCTTCGCTGGCCACGTTGAATATGTCTGTAGAAGCGCACTTGCGGTTATAGCAGCTTTTTCGTGGATGATGTTAACAGCTCTGCTGTAATCGCCAGCAAACGCAAGCTCCTGGCAGGTGTGACGCTCCATACTAAGGTATGGAGGACCAATCTGGTCAAAAGCGGACAGAAGCCGTATAGAAAATTATTTGATATGACTAAGGCGGTTCAAATTTTAAAAATGTTTTAGAATCCAATCTCACATGTTCCTTGCCATCCTTACTATAAAAATAGAGTTCTGTGAAATTTTCAGCTTCGGATCGTTCTGCCCCAACCAATGGAGTGCATGTTGCCCCAACCGGGCGCTCAACAGAAAATGTTGTGTAAAATAGAAATCGTTGTGTTATTTCCAGTGAATCAAATTGTCATCAAAGCAGACGAAAAACAAACAACAAAGCGAGCTCGCTCACAACCGTTTGTTCCAACTGTTGCGGATAAGGATACAATAAAAAGTAATATTGTCATGACAATCGCAGAGCGCAACATTGTTGCAACCTTTTCAACTCGCGATTAATCAGTTGTTTTTAAACACAAAACCTAATTTGTTTTATAGATCCTGTTCGATAATGTTTCAATGTTTACCAACACGGAAAAAGTTCTCGAAAATTGCAATGCGAAGCCCAGAAAATCTGTGCGCACGTGGTGATCGATCATTGTCATATTCCGTTCATGTGGTGATAAACTGAAACGCGAATGAAACGGAACGAAATTGTTGCAACAAGAATAGGAGATGGCAATGTCTTTCACGCAGAAGAATTTTAATATGTTGAAACTAAGAACGCATTGGTTAGAATCAATAATTTGTGTATGTATCAAATCAATTCATTCGCATGTTAGCTTCTAAATCAGCAGATTTTTTAAAACAACAAAATTTCTAGTTGAATGAAAATATGGTAGTAGATTTTTCGCTTCAACAATTTACAATTATTATTTCTATAATTGTGATTTTTAGAATCTACAATATTTTTTATTTATGGTCGCCATCATGTATTTGTGAGAAAAAGTGACGCGAACGAAATGAATAGAGTTGAAAGTATATCCGGTGAAAAAACGATAAGAATTCATTAAATTGCTGCAAATTTTTGATTTATCAGAGGGTAAGTATTTGAGGCAAGTTAATACTTTCAGGAGGCATTTCATTTATATATCACACAATTTATTTTCAGCCATTATGTATCGAAGAAATGGAACTTATACTTTTAGCGGCGGGAGGAAAACTATCGCACAATAAAAGCAAAAGGTAATTATAAAAAAGTCTATGTAATTAACAAATGAATCAATTTGCATATTTGTTCCAGAATGTGCCGTCCGGGTTATTCAGCAACGACAACGGCTGGTGAAATTCGATGTGAGCTGCTCACAACCTATGGAACCATCCAGAGATGAACTTTGTTCTAGAACATCACCATCATTCATTCTGATTAGATAAACATGATTATATAATGAACGAGCAAGCATCAATAA